>NC_142930.1:51258768-51318768 GCF_046866305.1 Octopus bimaculoides | reverse complement strand
TTCCCACTTCGGACAAAAAGAAGTGTAACTAGGTAATAGAAGGATATGTATACATACATATTCATGCCACCAGTCGATTTAGCATCTTTTCGTATAATGTCGTGAAAGAATGACTCGGCTGCTACAGCAAAATATTCGTATTCATTCTCCATTGCATAACTATGTTGGCGCCAAAGTTTGTTCGATTTAGCCTTCTGATATGCAGCCATTATCTGAAATAACCATTTATTTACATATGAATTATTCATAATTTACTTACTTGTCCTATAATTGAAAATTGTCTCGATATATATAATTCACTATTAAAAGTTATGGTCACAAGTATATAGTTTTCTAGTACAATAAAATTGAAAGTTTCCTTATAATGTACATAGTTAACAAAGCATATAGTAATAGGCTGTGTTATTCCTCTATATTTCAATATTTAAATGTAATATTCTTAAATCACTATATTCTGTAAAATGGTTTATGATCCTCTGTTTTCAGTTTTAAAACATATCCTTCATTTAAATGTCTCTGATTATACTTAATATGTTATTTTGATTATCATATAATCAAAATGATGTATTATAGTAAGTTATTACAGTTTTGTGATAATTAAAGCTGAGATACAAAACTTCAAATATATATATATATATATATATATATATATATATATATATATATATATATATATATATATATATATATATATATATATATCATAAGATTTTTAAACTTTTAAATTTTCATATTCAAAAGAGACAGAGACTTCAAATTCGATATATCGATTTATTCACCACTCTATGTTAACATTTCTATGCCAAACTTATCCAGTGACTGGTCCATTGGATTTAGACGTTTGGCACTTCTTCAGGAGTGGTTACCTTTCGAACAAAACACGAAAAAACACATACATAACTATTATTAGGTCTTTAGGACATCGTTAGCTTTCGTGTTTGTTATTATAGGGGAGATAACTCCTTAATTTTCTATTTTTATTGCTCTCCTGTGGATTTCCACTAGATTAATTATTTTGTTTATTTCTCTTTACTATACTATATTACCCGTATACATATGCATACATACACATGCACACACATATACATATACATATATATATACACATTCCGTATTCCCGAGCGTCATACTAATATATACTTTTGTTATTTACACCACCTGTCCTCGTCTGTTGTTATTTTTTGTATATTCTCCCATATATATATATATACATACATATACACACATACATATACCCATACATATATACACACATACATATATACATACACATGCACACACACATATACACATACACATATATATATATACATACATACATATACATACACAGATATATATACACATATATATATATACATATACATATATACATACATACATATATACACACACACACACACACACACTATCTTTTATGCACTCATCCATATATGCATAATTGCACACACATGAGACATCATGCTGTACTTCATCACATCTTGAGATCATTTATACCAACGAAATGTACCTCTTATGATATGCGTACATTTCAGAGCATTATTCTTTACTTTATTAATCAATTTATCCTTAGAGAAGAGTATGTGGTACAGTTCCACCGTACAGAGCGAACAATACTTTCTTCCTCTCTCATATGGCATTGATCTAGCTATTATAGACCATTCTAATGAATACTGTTTATTACTTTCCTTAAGACCCCAGATGTATTTGCTAAGACACAGATACATCACTCACCCAAACCACTGAAGATATAGTAGAAGTAGAACCTACAACAGACTTGAAATTACTTGACGAAAAGAGCTGATCTCTAGTAGAGGTATGGATTATGCATGTAGGCATAGTTTTGTGGTGCAGAAGTTTGAATCGTAACTATGCCGTTTAAGATTCAATCCTTACAACATGGCACCTTAAGTAAGCGTGTTGCATCTTTAAATTAAACAAATCTTTTTGAGTGAAATTTGGTAGATGGAAACTGTAATAACCAGCTAGAGAAACTATTCTTGTTCTTGAGAAGTAGACAATCTGTCCGTCGCCCAATATTGCACCACCATCTTTCCTTGAGTGCTTTTAATGGATTACATTGTATTGCAAGAATTAAGTATAATTGTCTTAAGTATAAAGATAATTTTCTACCTTTTCTCCCACAAGTCTCAGATTTCTTGACAGTTTCATAATACTGCTCCTTTTTTGATTAAGTCAAGTAAAATAGAAAATCAAAAAACACTGCCATTATCATTACGTCGTTAAGGGGAGACAATTCAATTGTACTGATTTTATAATCCAGATTTTCTCTCGTCAAAAATCAATACTTTATTCATCCATCGATAAACAGACTTATTGAGATCAAACGATTGTATCTGTCCTACTATGGCACATACTTCATATAAAGAAAGCATTGTTCTTTGTTTTGTTATTATTTTTCAAGAAAATGAGACAACAATAGAGAACTTCGTTAATACTAAATCTGCTAAAATGGAAGTAATAAGACAGCCACATTTTAAATATTTCACATTATATACATATAGCTAATTCATGTTCCAACAGGGTTGAATTTGCCTTTAATCATTTCACGGTCGATAAATAAGTAAACACTGGTGTTGATACAATGGAATGTTCTACACACCATGAAAATTGAGTTGTACCTAAGCAAGTAAATTACTGAACTGTAAGAAAGAGGGCGGTCGTAGATTATATACGAAACCGGAGGCTATTTTTATAAATTACTCTTTAGTACCTCATTCTCGAATATATTCTTTTTTCCACGCCTGATCTTAATGGGATTCGCTATGCCTTTCATGTGCAAGCTGTGATAAATTTCTTGTAATACATTGAAGTTGAATCAATGTCTGTACTAGAATATTTTTCAAATGAAATATCAGTTGCTCTTGCAAATTCTCCCTCTTCGGGAGAATGGTAGATAAAGGTTGGTTTTAAATAAATGTATATTTTTGGAACAGGATATGGGATTTTGTCAGAATTACGTCCTTTCTAGGAGAACTACTGGCTTGATTTTGAGAGGTGTGTAAGCTAGCTAAAGAAGGAGGGTCCAAGACTATGATTTATAACAATCCTGGTATACTGAGATTGGTACAGTTGATCCTCAACTTGAAAAATCTGTGAATTAATGGAGAAAAGCAGTGGTATGGATAAATTCTAGAGGGACGTTATTCTAGAGAAGGATTGGATAAGATGAAGCACAGTGGTGGGGTCTTGGGAAGAGAAAATATGGATGATATGAGTAAACCTAGATGGTAAGCCTGAGGATCAGAAGTCATTAACGAGGAAGGAAAATGAGCTCAGGATATCTGTGAACGAATCATTACAGCATTTTGGCTTTAATGACTGGCCAATCTGTCAGAAGATCGTCATTGGGTTGATCTAGGATCTTTGTATGTGCGGCAGCAATACCATCCCAAAGATGTGAGCGGCATTCCAATATGTATTCCTAACTCTAAAGAATGAGGCATGTCTATGTGACACGATTTTGGTAATATTATAAATGCGGGCGGGCATTATGAGGTATCTTCAAGAACAATAATACCGAGCATTTTTAGTGATGTTGTTTTAATTGTATGTTATTCGTGACTATTTAAAATTGATTAAAACTTAGTAATTTTCATTCAAACTTTTGCCCGATGCCACGACTTCGTGACGAGATATATTGTCGATGTGTCTCTAACATTAAATCTGACGTATCTCATATATTATTTTTCGACCTGCTAGAAATAGCGGCCAAATTTCCCTAAATTTACACCATATTGGAGAATGTGGTAATTCATATAAAAAGATTGCTAGTCGCAGATGGTAAGATATTCTGATCGATCGGTATTGATCTAGAGCTCAGAACTAATGACTGATATTTAGCTTTTTGTCTGGCAGGGATAAATAGAAGTTAAATAAATAGAATTTGTCATGATTTGAACTTAGAATACGAAAAAGATCACAAAATAAATTCTACCATTTCTGTGAATCTGCTTTTCTCAAGAGAAACTATATGTTCTGCATAGTAATGCATTATGAGTATATATATATATATATATCAGTATGGTATAAAAGAATTATTCTGAAAAAAACGAATAATCAAAAGAAAGCGTTTAAGTTTTGCAACATGTTTCATATTTTTACTGACCTTATTTTTCCACGTATCATTCATATACATATGTACAAGATGAGCAAATTCATGAGTGAGAATATTCTCTGCTCCTTGATAAATATCTGTCGGTAGACAAAGAATTGATTCCATGTTGGATAGACTAATTTCATTGGTTAAACCAGCAACTTCTGAGTATTTTCTACCATCGAATGTACACGTATTATTACAAACACCTTCACACGTCTCTGCAAGAAAGACAGAAAAACATTTAATTCATTAAACATAATCAGTGTCTCAAATTTATAGGTGTGAAGTAATAATGTTGCGTGTCACGTGTTCTAACGTGACTTAAGTAAAATCGGAGTGCCGTGGTCAGGTCTGAACTAATGACATGATTCACCAAGAAATTACTCTGCATTATGATATAAGCCAAAGTACTATTGATTTATAATTTTCGCAGTTGCCCATAAAAGAAAATGTGGGATTTGTGCCAGTCGTACCTTTCGTTGCTATTGGTATTAGCGGGACAATTAAAGTAACAGAAACTTAATGAGGAATTAAATCCATATCGCGTTCCCAGTTTGCATGCAAGTATGTCTCATGCTCTTCTGCGCTCACTTTACATCGAGAAAAAAAAAATTCGTAATGATTTTAGTTTATCTACTTTATTTGTTAGGATACTCAAGCAATGTTATATTTTTGAAACCAAAGGATGCAATAACCTTTTTGAAAATCCTATTCAAAAAATTAAGCATTTCCTCGTTTATGTCAGCTGCTACATGAAATGCGTTGTTCATTGTTATATATTTCCTGCGGCAAAAAAAAGTACTACGCAAGAAACACAACTTCACATTCTATTATCTAAATTGATAATTGAAATGAATGCGTTCTAGGTACAAAATAATTATATAAAATAAACAAAATCCGTAAATGACTGAATATTTGATAAGATTCATGAATGTATCACCGTCCTCATAATACATTCTCCTTAGTTTTATGCTTGTGTTTGTTTTATCTAATCATAATTATAGAAAGAAAACTATTATTATAATTATAGAACTCACTCTTCACATCTTACTAACCCTAATAATTATTTCAAATAAGTAGATTTAGATTTGTGGGCGACGGTTTCTTCTACTAAGCAATTTTCAACATTCTCATTGAAATAAAAACGGATTAAGTAGATTTTGCTTTATTTCTGTAAAATATATCTGATGAAAGCAAAATAACTACAAAACTTCAAAAATAGTCTGGAATCATAAATCTACGCAAAACAGTGGCTATTGTATTTTTTATTCAAGTACGAAAACTTCATATCATTCGCAATTGTACTCAGTATAATATTTGTATATAATTATGAAAGATATTTATCATTTTGTGGAAATATTCTGTATTGTAATTTTTACTTTTATCAGCTTTTGCAGCTTACCAACTGTTATGATAGATACATTTCAATTTGTGGATATCAGAATACAATGGCGGAAACAGCACAAGAAGAACTATTAACTAGTATTTTTTCTGAATCAAACAATAACATTTACTTTTACATATAATTTTATATAATCAGATAAAATGATGCAGATTACTTACGAAAGCACTCCGGTCTGTCAACTAAATCAGCATTCTCTGGATATACAGATAGCGTTTCGGCTAACGTAAAAATACCGACACCGTGGGATTTTGAGACATTCGCGAACACTTCTCTCGGCATGTATTGAGTAATCTTCGAAAGAGTTAAACATGTCTGCACGAATGGAATGTCATCATGATTAATAAATATAAAGCGGTTTGAGGGTGTTAAAGAAAAATACTGTGTTTGTGTGTGTGTGTGTGTGTGTGTGTGTGTATGTGTGGATATGCACTACGTACATATATATATATTAATATTCATACATATTTATGTATGTATGTATGTATGTATGTAGGTGTATGCATGTGTATGTGTGCGTATGTATCTATGTATATATATGTGTGTGTGTGTGTGTGTGTGTGTGTGTGTGTGTATGTATCTATGTATATGTATGTATGTGTGTGTGAGTGCGTACATATTCACGTATTATTTAAAGTCATTTGGTAGGTTGGTTGGTCTGTTTGATGTATAAGTTAGCGTCAGTAGCAATAGCATTATATGATGCTGCAGAGAAATTTTATGTATGTAAACTGGCGTCACATAACTGCATCCCTTAAATATTATTGCAACTATTCACTTATTACTGCTGTTATTAGTATATTTGAATTACTTGTATTTTTATTATCCCGATAATTGTATAACTTACCACAGTAATCGCTCGCTCATAGACGTTATTAGTTGCTGTTATTCGAATGCTAACCTCATCAGGTTTGAAAAGTAAACAGTTCCCCGAGCGAGTAAGATATCTGTATCGAAAGTTTGTTGGCTTAACTGGGCTTCTCTTAAGGCTGCTATAGGTGGAAGTGTAAAACAGAAAAATAGAAAATGAAATCGAATAAAATGCATGTATTATAGATTGTAAGTGAAGAAAAGGATGTAAAACTAATTACGACTGATAATTATTTTCATCTGATATAAGTTAATATCTAAAGATTTTGTTTTAAGTTTGTATTCTAGTATTTAAAGGTTGTACTACATTGGTTAACTCTACATTAATTGTACACACATACACACCTGTTTGTATGTATGTATACGTATATATGTGCGTGTGTGCGGGTGACTGTGGTATGCGTGTATGTATATATATAGTGTTGCTCTGTGTGTGTGTGTCTGTGTGTGTGTATGTATGTATGTGTGTGTGTTTGTGTGTGTGTGTGTGTGTGTGTGTGCGTGTGTGTGCGCGTGTGCTTAACGTGAATGTATTGTTAGAACACCGTAATACTACGGTATTCGTCTTGAGAGAGCATCTCGTATAGATGTTCAGTTCTTAAAAGCACTGAGATATCAATGTCCGACGAAAAATAGCCAGCACCAGTGGTTGAACTGCTAGAGCACATGATTTCTGCATGTTTGCATTTCATCAGTAGCCTGTATCCATTAACATTGTCTGATTCTATATATGTGTGTGTGTGTGTGTGTGTGTGTGTGTGTGTGTGTGTGTGTGTGTGTGTGTGTGTGTGTGTGAATCATATCAAATTTCTTCCAACCACTTGAAGATTTTCAAATTTTAAAGGATTGTTTTCAATTTTTCCGAAAATTTAATAATAAAGATTTTAGGGACATTTAAATTTACATAATTTTACTCAATAAACCAAGTCTATTGTACTCAAAAGTTCGTATACGGTTCCGTGGGCAAATACCAATATACTGGAGTTGTCATGACAACAAACAGTTTCGATTTCTGCTGTGAGGACTCTGAGCTAGTTTCCTTGGCAAAAATTACGTAACTTCAAATTGCTCTAACTTATTTATTATTAATTTTTCGAAGAAATGAATATGATTTTTATTATCCGCAAGAAAAACAACATAATTTTTTTTTTTTTAAATTTTCTAATTAAAATTTCAGAAAATATTGAGTGGTTGGAATAAATTTAACAAGATACACACACACACACACACACACACACACACACACACACACACACACACACACACACACACACACACACACACACACACACACACAACGTGTATAGATAGATAGATAGATAGATAGATAGATAGATAGATAGATAGATAGATAGATGGATGGATGGATGGATGGATGGATCGATGGATGGATGATCAAATAGACAGACATATACACATATATGTGTATATGTGTGTATAGAATGTTCCGGTATGTAGGTGGCAAGACCTCATTTCAACTGCGCACTAATACAGGTGTATAGTTAAATATCTGTCGAATGGGACCCTACTGTCGTAAAATGTAAAAAAGAAATAAAGGTAAGCTGCCCTTTTGCCGGATCTCAGGGAAAATTATCATCAGATCTAAATGATGTGTTTGGAGTTAATACGAGTTTTAATGACTTTGATGATTGGTCGACTCGATCAAATTCACCCCGTGCTAAACAATAGTGGCAACAGCAACAACTTTATATCAAGTAAAAAATAAAGGATTAAAATATTGATTCTTTTAAATTCAAATTTAATTTATGAAATGCAATATACTCCACTTAATCTGCTCACGTATATTTCTGCAAATTACTTTATCAATATAAGAGAAATGAAAGGCTAATTTGAGTCTTGTGGAATTTAAATTCGGAAATATGAAGTATTAGTTATATTATGTATTATGTTGAATTTGACACTCTACTACCTCACTACTTTTCAATGTCCTTCATATGTTCAGTATTGATAATGTCTATTGTGAATTTTAATTCTGATGTCAAATTATTATTTCTTATAATCAAATATTCAGATACTTCACAAATCATGTAACTGTCAAATAGTATTGGAAAATAACGGTTGAAAATGTAATTTTAAATTTATGTTTTCTGTTACGCTTCTGATGTGATAATTTCCGTGGTGGTCGCCTCCACCAAGGAAGATAGCATTTTTGTGTATTACTAATAAATTTTTAACAAAACATTCTCACTTCAGTTAAAGTGTTAAAACAGCAAATAAGATTTTGGAGTTGATTATAGAAGGGGTTATTGATTTTTAAAAATTTTGTTGTGCAGGGGATGGTATTAAATTATGATTTTGATCAAACTGTATTTTCAACAATGTTAACCAGCCTGTTGAGTGAAATAAAGTAGAATTGAATCGATTGGACGACGTTCTCCACAGCAGCCTGTAAAAATAATTTTGTTAATGGACTAGTAGAATAATTCTGATGAACTCTGTAAGTATAAAATCACAATATAAAATCAAGGTTACAAAACAACGATTTTGTGATCACTAGATGAGAATATTTGGATCTTAAAACCAAAACTTTATTCAACCTCGAAGCGCAAAATCCAGAATGATGGTATAAAAATAATTGTAAATAGTATCCTTCCAAATAATATCCTCGTATATTAAAGTTATAAAGTCGCGACATAAATAGCGTTAAAGCGTTTGCGGACATTGTTACAATACAATAGAGATTTAAAGCTGCAGAAACTATTAACTCCATTAATTTAATTTCTGAACAATATTATGAGGCCGTATAAGCTTTAGTATTTGAAAGATTCCTGCAGCCAGGCGGGAATGAAATCTAGTTATGTAAATAGTTTCAGAATACGTGCATAATCATCCAGTTTAGAAATGTTTAAATGACCCTTGTGTCTTATAAGAATTAAAGTAAATGCAACATAGAGATTGTATAAATAGAGCAATTGTATAAATAGAGCAATTGTTTTTCTTGTAGATGACGTTCTCAAAAGAAACTTGCTCTATTTTTGCAATTCATCTTTCAAGCCAAAGACCCCCCCCCCCACATATATATTTCAGACAGGAGTAACGTTTTTTTGTTGTTTTTTTTTTCATGTAGCACGTGAATAGTTCATGGATCATCAATCAAGCGAATTAAAATGGCTTCAATCGGAGATTGAATTATGATATCCAGTTGTTAGCTAGTTACTGGTACATGTCCCACTATGATTCTCAGTCTGTAATAGACGATAGCCTCACAGAGCACATTTTTTTAATAACTTTCAAGGTCATGTCTATTAGTTATGGGAAAATGGTTCATATACTTTATGTAAGATTATATATAAAATAAAACGTTAAAATATTCTCATTTAAAGAGAATCAGTGAAACGCAAATTCTGACTTTGTATCCATTTATACTTAGTTATGAAATGATGAAAACATAAGTTTTGTTATTTTTGTCAAATTTATATATTCAACAGATGTAGTAGATAATTGTTTTTCTCACACAAGCTTAAGATTTTTTTCCTGATATGTTTTAATTTTTTTCTCTGCTGGGATAAGATATGATTTATTTAACAACAAAAAATAAATATGCTATCACGTTTTTCGGCAATATGTTTTGTTGATTAATCAATGACAGAAACAAAGTTTTTAAAAATGTTTTTGAAAAATGTTTCTTCAGAAAAATGTGCAACACAGGTTCCATTTTAAACTGGATTTCTTTCTATCTTTCATTTTTTACTTGTTTCAGTCATTAGACTGCATCCATGCTGGGGCACCGCCCTGGAGAATTTTAGTCAACCTAATCGACCCCATTACTTAATTCCTTTTCTAAGCATTTTACTTATTCCATTGATTCTTTTGCCGAATCGCAAAGTCACTAACACTGATTGTCAAGTAATGATTAGGGTCAAACGTAGACACAAATATATACACACACATATATATATACATATATATATACATATATATATACGACGGGTTTCTTTCTGTTTCCGTCTACCAAATCAGTTCTCACGGCTTTCGTCGGCCTGAGACTATAGAAGAAGACATTTGCACAAAATGCCACGCAGTAGGTTGAACCAGAGATGCAGTGGTTCAGAAGCAAACTTTTTACCACACAGCCACGCCTGTGCCGGTGCATTCACAACACGCTTGCTCTATTAACAAACTATCAACACAATGATAAGAGAGCCTGTGTACACTACTAGAAATAGTGCCTCAATATCTCTCAAATAACATCTTACTGATGTAAGGAAGAAGGGGTTTGCTTCCCTGTTTGCAATATGTACCGGGTGCAGATTACATCGATAACCAGCTGGAGGAGGCGTCCTCCTGGGTTTAAAATGGTAGTAACGTCGGTTCCTATGGAATAGCCATGTTGAAGTGGTGATAAACATTACTTCTCAGTACAGTTCATCTCTTATAGAGATTTTCTACCTAGCTACTTTGCTTACATATATATATATATATATATATATATATATATATATATATATATATATATATATAGGTTCAAAAAAAGACAAAAAACAATGACAAAAAACAACAACGTGAGGATGTGATACGGATAGTGTTATTAGATGCTCGGGAAAGGAAAGAGAGAGAGTATGACGTTTCGCGCGGAGCCCTTCGTCGGAAACAAGGAAAGTTCAAAGAATGGAAAAACGGAGGAAGAAAAAATCGGCACCGATGCCCACGAGGTTACATTGTGGAAGGACCGGAAGAGGAAGTGGTGGAGGAAAAGTTCTTTCTAAGACAGGAGAGTGAAAAAGGGAGGTGAATATATGTGCGTGCGCGAGGGTCTGCAAATGTATGTGTAATAACAGAACGTGTGTGTGCGTATGTATGTGTGTGTGTGTGTGAGTGTGTGCGTGGTTTGGTTGTTTATCTGTTAGTGTGTATGTGTGTGTTTGTGTGTGTGCGTGTGACGTAGTGGAAGGAATTAGTAGCAGGAATAGTTAGTGGGTGCTTATGGACAATGGTCAGTGGAAGCTAAGCAGGCAGTTTTTGAGTATGTGTGTGCGTGTGTGTGTGTGTGTGTGAGTGTGTGTGTAGGAGTTGTGTGTAGGTTCAATTGCATGTGTGTGTAAGTGAGTTCGTTTCTACATGTGTGTGTATGTGCCTTGTATGTGTGCGTGTGTATGTGCGTGTGATGTGTGTGCGTGTGTGTATGTATGTATACTTGGGTGTGTGTGTGTGTTCGTTTGTGGACGGGGGTGCGTTGTATGGGTGTATGTGGATGTGCGTGCGTGTGTTTGTGTAGGGTTGTAGGTGTTGGGTACGTGTGCGTGTGTGTGCGAGTATGTGTGCGTGTGTATGTGTATGTGGGTGGGTGTGTGTATGTGTGTAGATGTGCGTATGTGTGTGGGATTGTGATGTGTGTGGGATTGTGATGTGTGTGGGATTGTGATATATATATATATATATATATATATATATATATATATATAAGCAAAGACGATATTAATAGGGCTCAAGCTATGATGATTCAGGGCTAAATAACCAAAGCAAATTACTGGTTACTAAACTTAGAAATAATGAAGCATTTGTATCTGATAAGAACTTATAACGTCTCAGCTTGCAGTCCCTACCCTAGCATTTTGATATTTACTCTCTAAAATGCCAGACTGTATGTTGAGTTAAGTATAGGGTGATGATAGCGATAGATTTCTGTTATCCGAGGATGTGAATTCACTCGTTCGATCAATAATTAAAAATTAGCCCTCTCCAACACTCATTCATCCTCTACTCCTACCTCACGTCTCTACCCTAACCCCAAACTACAAGACTATATTTCGTATACTTAGGTGGAAATGTTGTCCTAATCCAAGGAATACAACCCCGACGGGGGAATTTCAACCATGTTTCGTGGTCTGCTACCACAACAGCTCCTTTATAGGATCCAGTTAGCTCAAGACATCATCAGGAGGAACCACGTCCGGTTTCGGCCCCTACTTCTCTACCGTTTTGACGTGGCGGGGCCACCCCCTTTCGGAGGTGTTTTCAGTTCTGGTGTTGGGTGCATGTCTTCTTTCACTGTTTGTGACTGTTCTAATTCAACCGTGGAATGTCCCTCGCTATGGTTATTTTCCAGGAGGTTCTGGCCACACGTCTTACGGTTCATCAACCCGCGTTGTTGAATTACTTTCTTCCGACATACCTTCCCTTGGTGGATTCGGATCCAGTTAGCTGAAGACATCATCAGGAGGAACCACGTCCGGTTTCGGCCCCTGATTTCTTTAAGTTTTGTTTTGCTAGCTTCTTGCATGAATCTCGTTCTGATATTTTGCTTCATCCCTAAGACTCGTGAATCAGGAGACAAATGAAGGTGTCCACTGGCAAAGAGCACACGACATACTGTTACATTCAGCTATCTAGGATGATTGATAGGTTTGGATCTATATCTCTGATATAAAAACATTTTATAATTTTACTATATTAAGACTATAATATACCATAATATTAAAAAATATGTACGTGTGTCTGTGTGTATGTGTATGTATATGTGCGCACTTAAATAGGTGTGGGTGCAATATGGCCGAATGATAAATAATTTCGTTTTACAGCTGCGTGGCCAGGTAAATATTAATTTATAAAGGCTAGAATTGCTCTATAACTTGATGACTGAGTAGATCTAAACTGTATTGAAATCTATCGAGTTAATTATATCTGTAATTCAAAAAAAAGATGGTACCATGTCACTCACTGTACCACAATAATTCTGATTGCGAATTAGGGTACTGATACAGGTGTCTCTGAAAATCTCAGCTACTTAAATGTTATTTCAGAATGTCTGTCAATAGAATCACATTGTCGAACGGCGGAAATCCAACACAAGCATCACCATATACTTAAACCAGCAAGCGGTATGGTATTTTTCAGAGCAATTATCGAAATGTTAAGGTAAGGACTGCAAGTTGGGTCGTTGTAAGTTCTTATCAGATGCAAATGCTTCATTTGTTTCTAAGTTTAGTTACGAGGAAAGCGCTTTAGTTATTTAGCCCCGAATCATCATAGCTATAGCACTATTTATTTCCTTTTTGCATGTCCGACGTATCTTTTGAGAGATATTTGAGAGATATTGAACCACCATGTCTAGTAGAGCGCGCAGACTCTCTCATTCGTGTGTAGGGGGTTTGTAAATAGAACAAACGTGTCGTGAATACTATCAACGGTTCATGAATTGCACTAGAAATTTTATGAATGCTATTAGTGATTATAAATGCTACATGCTATTTGTTCTTGCTCCCAGGATTTAACATATTATGAAAATGCTTTATAGATGGAGTTGAAAGGTACATTTCCTGTCCTTGCTGCGCGTGCTCTAACCATCTGCTAATATTTATATTGATTTCTTATATAGATGCAAGGTCTCATATTCAAATAGGAATTGAAATAAAGGCGATGACATAAAGTTGGCCTTACTACGCAGTTACGCTTACTACTATAGTTATCTTTATATACTTACTTAATACCACTAATACTCCAGGAGTCCAGTGGTGGAGGAGCTACTCCGGATGCTGCAAAGAAATGAAAATCGTGTTTATAAATGCTAATTTTTGGAAAAGAATATAATTGTTATCATATCAACAAACACATGCGACTTAACGTCAATAAAAGAAACTTGATCATGTGTGAAAACTCTGGTATGAATTTGTAGTGAATACGCATATTTTGAGCGGTAGGTTTATCATCCACTTAGCTATAGGTAATAACTTCAGGAATAAAATTACTCGTTAATGTAAACAATAGCTGCAATACCGTAAACTTTATGAATG
This sequence comes from Octopus bimaculoides, assembly GCF_046866305.1. NCBI lineage: Eukaryota > Metazoa > Mollusca > Cephalopoda > Octopoda > Octopodidae > Octopus > Octopus bimaculoides. The sequence continues at coordinate 51,304,625 of NC_142930.1, read as the reverse complement.
TTTAGCCAACGTGCAGTATTCAATTTATCCTGTTGGCCTCAAGGAAACATAACGCAAAATAAGTCCCACCACTATGACCAACTTTGCTATTAAATAAATAAGGTGTTTCTGCTGACGAACGGAATATGACGAATGGTTTGCCATAGTGCATTTTACTGTAATCATATCACTTTTAAGGCACAGTTGAAGATCATAATCGAATACGAGGAAATCTAAGACTGCCTGCGTGTGTGTGTGTACATGTATGCATGTATGTATGTATGTATGTATGTATGTATGTATGTATGTATGTATGTATGTAGGCGCGCGGTAGAGCAGTCTAAAGGTGTTTCAAGCCCTTGTTGACGCAACTTTGTGACACGTTTTCGGTTCCTAGTAGATCCATTTCATTTCACTTGATTCTCTTGTCAACGTAACAGTTTCTCTCTTGACTTTTCTCAAATGTGTAACGTATGTCAAATTTTCATTTCATGTGATACGTAGAGATGAATTGAAACACAAAGAAACAATAAGTTTTACATATATGCATAAGCACATACCTGCATGCACACATACATACATGCATGCATACTTATATGCACACATACATACATACATACATACATACATACATACATACATACATACATACATATCATAAACTAACTGTTACTTTCTCAGATGCAGCACGGAATTTTGTCAGTGGACAGGTGGCTGTTTCAAAGCGACGAAAGTATTTTGAAAAATTAAATTTAAACGTTGAAGTGAATCTAACAGGTTCTGTGTGTTTTTAAATGGCTTATAAACACCTTCCACGCTGCAATTGTTTTTGTTTCAGCACACAATCTCAAATCAGTGTAACTTGCTATACAAGTTCATCTCCGTTATATATATATATATATATATATATATATATATATACTTGACTATTTTAACTTTTCACTTCCTTGTTATTTTCAAAGGTATCAAGCATTTCAATTTGCCTGTGCTTTAGGACCGAATTAATACGTACAATGGGACACCTTAATTCTAATTCTTGAATGTTTGTATTAGGTCATTTTCAAAATACAATCAAAATTTCTGACAATCTTGGTAAACCGACTCCGAATTTTTCTTTTGATTCTTTTTTTTTTTTTTTTTTGCCTGTCTTTGCCAAACATTTCAATCATACTCTTTTTGCAGAGGGCTGTACCAACGCTTGGACACATTATATCTTCCATTCTCAATAAAAACAACCTCCCTCATCTGCCAATTATCTACCTAACCTTCTCAATTTCAACAGATATAAAAAGTGAAGAACAACCTTCACTGATATCTTGAGACTCTTTCTTTCCTTTGAGAACACCAGAACAGCTTCCTTAAAGCCAGGTCTAATTGGAGGTTCTGGGCGATGTCGCTCACCAGTAGCTGTTCATTGAGTATTTCGTCGAAGATAACGTTATTGTTCATGAATCAATTAAGAAAGAATTCCAGATATCCTTGTCACGTTCTCTCTTCGTATTTCTCCAAATGCATTCACTACCTTTATACTCTTTGAACTTTTCTAGTCCCCACCATTTGATTAGCTCTCATTCTGTCTTAACAACAGGTATTTGCCCTTGTCATTTTACTCGTTTATCACTCTCAGTGACTTCAAAACTATCAAATGAATTTGCCTCTTGTTTTATTCCTATTTCAACATCACCAGTGCAATGTGCGAATCGGTTGCCATTTAGGCCATTTATTGTCAAGATATGCATCTCTTTCTGAGTCGGGATCGCCATTAAAATGTATCCATAATAGAACAGTCAAAACTTTTGCAATATTTTGGTAACTCATTTGCTTTATTTGTCATGCTACTACAAAAGATGCCTAGCATTGAAAGTAGACGCAATCATGAAGCCACCCTTCTGCCAGTTCTTTGATGTCAAGCTGATACCAGTTCTTGTCCTTCGAGGTGAAGAATTCATTGAGTGAAGCTTCCATGGTTGATGAAGCGTTGTGTGCGCAGGAAATGAACCATGAAGTGGAACAAGTAATAAACCGAGTTACATCCGGACTTTACGCTGAGTGTAGCATCAGCTCAATTCCCTCAAGATCTTGTACTTCATTCCGGATCGTTCGAGCTTGCTTTCTGTTAACCAATACCGGCATATATCCGCTCCAGCTGTCTGGAGTATAGATTAATATTGATGGTTCGACCGTCCGAAACGAATTCGTAATAAGCGAACTCATAATTCCACGAGACACAGAGCATCACCTTACTCATATGGGGCGACGGATCCCGGAAGCCGACCATCGCTCAACCATCGCTTATGCACATTAGAATTGCTGCAGCTGTTGATGATGTTTCTCAGAACTGTGATCAAATGTAGTTCAGCTGTAACCACGCTGACAAATTATGGAAAATGTATATGTAGGTGTGAATTAACAAATGTGTTTTTTTTTAATTTAGTAGGTTATGATGAGGGAGATTTGGTAGTAAAAATATTTTGCATAAGCGTGAATTAAATCATTGGCAATTTTAAAATTTCTCACACAGGGTTCGAGCATAATGTTGCGTTTTAATGTACCACACAGTGTTGCGTTGGATGAGTTATGCTTTTTGCACATACAATGGAAATTCAGTATAAAATTATTGAATTTCTCAAACACCGTAGGTCCCCTCTCGCGAACAATAACGAAGATGAAAATGTGATATCTGGCTGATATTACCAGCCATCTCAAAGATTTGAACATGTCAAAGCAGGAAAAATGGCATGCATATTATTCAAAGCAGGGAAAACCTTGTGGCATTTACTAGGAAATTATCAGTTTGGCACTAACGTGTTTTGTCATTCGCCCGTTTTGCAATTAATCAATATGACAAAACCTTTATGTTCTCTCCTGTTCTGTTACTGGTTATACTTAGGTAAAGAAACTGATATCTGTTGAAGTTAATACTGGCCTCTACAAAGACTAGTGATTATCATGGCTGCGATAAGCTAGCAAATATAGTACCAGGACATAGGCGCCAGGACGTAAAGAATCGTTTTCCTAACATTAACTCAATATTCGCAGACATTTTTATTTATAATGCAAGAAAAGCGATGGGTAATATACAAAAGTGTATTGCTACCCAAATGATAGTAAATGTTAGCAAATAATAATAATAATGATCCTTTCTGCCAAAGGCACAAGGCCTGGAATTTTGGGGAGGAGTTAAGTCAATTACATCGACCCCAGTACACAACGCATAGTTAATTTATCAAGTCCGAAAAAATGAAAGACAAAGTCGACCTCGGCGGAATATGAACTAAGAACGTAAAGACGGACGAAATGCCGCTAAACATTTTGCCCGGCGTGGGAATGATCAAGAAAGGTAGTGACAAATTCTTTGACCAGAACCTTGGGAAACCAGCAATTTATGAGACTCAAAAAATTGTGTTGACATCAACCGATCACATTCTCTAATATATACGTGCCTTAGATCGGAAGATGAAAGAAAATGCAAATCAATCGGAAAATAACATAATAATAATCTTTTATATTAGGTCATCCCATAAATAATTCGAATTTTTTATACTTCTTTTATTTTTTAAAATTAAGATAAACAAAGTTTTTTTTTAAATCTAAAAAATTGTTGAATGACCAAATCCAAGCTTCTCTGCTAGTTCTTCAACAGTTACGATGAGACTTTGTTCCACCAGGGTTTGCAGGACGTCTTCGTTGAGCTCTGTAGATCTTCCAGGATGAGACTCATCTTCTAGGCTGTAGTTTCCGGCTCGGAATATCTGGAACCATCGTTGACACTGACTTACGATTATTGTCCGATCCTCATATATTGCATTAATGTTCCTAGCACTTTCCGTTGCGCTGTTGCCTTTCTTAAACTCATAAAGCAAAATATACTGAATATGCTCTTTTGTCACTTCCATTATAGTTTTGAAACAATAACTGTTAAAATCGAACTGTACTCTTCAAAACTTTCACTAGGAATAAGTACAAGCTAAGATTACTACCTGCTTTTACAGTAGGTTGATGCAGGTAGTTTATCTCATACCCCTTTAATCATTCATCTACACCTGCGTGACATCGGAAAAATCAGCAACTTGGGTCAGTCGGTTCCTCATAAACTTTCCGAGTCTAGTCACACACAGAGGGTGAATGTGTGCTCTTCTTTGCTGTCACGTCTTACAAATGAACTGTTTTGGACCGAATAGTGACTGGTGACGAGAAATGGGTTCACTATAAAAATGTCAAGCGCGGAAAACAGTGGGTACGCAAAGGAGGAACACCGGCACCCCAGGCTTAAATAGGTCTTCACCTACGTAAGGTGTTCTCTGTTTCGTGGAATACGAATGGTTTAGTCCACTTTGAACTTTTAAATCCAAACCAAGCGATAACAAAGGAGATTTACTGAGAGCAGCTTGAGCGGCTTAAGTCAGCGCTAGAAGAAAAACGACCATCTTTGGTTTCAAGATGAAAGGTGTTCTTCCATCAAGATAATGCTCTGCCACAAAAAGCGAAGATGACATTCCAAAGATTGGAGCATTTTGAATGGTAAACGATGCTCCACCCACCTTATTCGCAAGACATTGCCCCATCTGATTGTAATTTATTACGTGGTCTTCAAAATCATTTGGATAGAAAAATATGAATTCTGTAGACGAGGTCAGAACAGTACTGGAGGAATATTTTTCGTCACGAACAAGTGAAGTTGAAAGAGGGGCCTTGCAAGACTACCAGGTAGATGGAAGAGCATTGTATAAAATGAAGGAGAGTATATTTTAGATTAAAAAAGCACTTAGTTGAACAATGAAAGAAGTATAAAACACGGCATTATTAATGGGATGACCCAATACATATAATATAGCTATAAAGTGTATATGTATGTATATATGTGTGTGTGTATGTATGTATGTATGTATGTATGTATGTATGCATGCATGCGAGTGTGTGTGTGTATGTATGTATGTATGTATGTAGGTAGGTAGGCAGGGAGGTAGGTAGGCAGATTGGTAGGTAGGTAGGTAGGTAGGTAGGTAGGAAGGTATTCATTTCAGGCTTTCAACAGCTTAAAGTTTGAAAGTCAGATTTCTTTACAAGCAGTCGTATACCATATTCCATCGGTATGTAGAGTATTGTTGCTTGTGGGTTGTATATTTCATTTTCTCAAATGAAAGTTAAGTGAATGATTTTAATAATTTTAAAGAAATATGTTAGAAAGTATTATAGAAAACATGATGTATTACCCGAAGATTGGCGACATGAAGTGACTGTTATAACTGATAGTAACTACTTATGAAACCTAATCGCTTGTTAGTTTTAAAAGTGTAAACCTATAATAACAGACAGTCTCGTGATAATACCCCGGCCAGTTTCAAAATTAAGACTTTTGGAAGTTTATCGAGAACCATGAAATAGATAATTACATTTGGAATGATATATCTTCTGAAAAATTAACACTAAATATATAGTGTTAGGAGCAAAAATTTTGGAAATATATTCTTTGTTATGCACTTATCACATCATGAATATATACGTATATATATATATATATATATATATATATATATATATATATATATATATAATAAAGTAAAGTTGTGGAATACCGTACGAGTGGAAATATATATGAAAGAAGGTTTGAAAATGCACTTATTTTTTAAATATCTATTTACTTAACCGGTTTCACTTTTTTAGAAAAAGATTATCAAAAGTCTTTGAGAATGATAAAAAATGTTAAAAAACAGTTTGAGTATTAAAATGCATATATACATTCTTTGATGATAAAATATATTTAAAGTATAAAGCTTTGTATGAACTTTGTAGTGTTACATACTGATTATCACACATTCTCTGATAATAAGATAAAAATGTTAAAAACAGTGTATGAAAATACATATATGGAAAAATACATATACATATTCTTTGATAATCGAATAAAGTTGAGGAGGAACTGACCTGGCTTTTTTCTCTTGTGTATATTGAGGGAATGTTTTGCTGTCTTAAGAGACAGTATGACTGGCTAGCTGGGGTGGGAGGAAAGAAGAGTTAAAAAGGATTACAAACCGACTGATTCCAAGCAATACATTCTGTTCACCTCCAATCACCCAAAACATACAAAGACAAACATTCCCTTCAACCTTGCGAGAAGAATTCGCACAATTGTCTCTAATTATAGAACTCGAAATAAAAGACTCGAAGAACTAAAGGCAATTCTTCTCGAAAGACATTACCCAGCATCATTAGTTGACAATGGAATAGAACGGGCCAAGACAATTGCTACCCATGACCTACGAAAACCGAAACACATACACGGCACGTTAAATAGTCTCCCATATCTCTCAACACACAATCCTAGAAATGCAGAAGCTTACACAATAATATACAAAAACATCCCATTACTGAATCAAGACCCACGTCTAAAAAGAGTACTCGCAACCCATAAAATAACAAAAAGCAAAAGACAACCCAAATCCCTAAAAAACCTACTCACGAATGCAAAATTGCCCAACACAAGCCCACCACCTACCGTCAAAAAATGTGGTCGTTCTAACTGCAGGACTTGCATCCACCTCATGGAAGGAACAACATACAGATTCCAGTCGGGACACACTTTTGTCATAAAAAATAACTTCACCTGCGCATCAAAAAATTTACTTTACGCCATAAGGTGTGAAGGGTGCCACAAATAATACATAGGGCAAACGAGCCTTACTCTCAGAGAAAGGATGACAGTCCACCGCCAACAATTGGGGGTTCCCACCACAAGACAGATACCACTCAGTGGGCACTTAGATCTCTGTGCACAAAACAAGTCCCCCAAATTCCTAGTTTTCCCATTATACCAATGCTCAGACAGCACCACTGACCAAACACGAATAAATAGGGAAAATAATCCTAATAAATACAGCACACACATACATGCTCACACACACATGCACCTTCATGCACACACATACAGTTGCTCCCTCATACACACACGCACCACAAGGACAATTCAAACACAAACATACTTAGAGACACACACAAACTCACGTACACACACATAACACCCCCACCAACACACAACACAAATAGACATACGCACACATACAGACATACACATACATATGAACCATCACACACACATACGGTTGCTTACACACACACACACCACAAGGGTATTTAAAACAACACACTCACTCAGACAGAGAGACACACACACACTCACGTACACACACACTCCCACACTCACACAAAACACTCCCACGCACACACACAGATGCACACATACATACACACACAGACGCACACATATGTACACACCCTCACACATACATACGGTTGCTCTCTCACACACATGCGCACACACAACACCCTAACAAATATTAATCACACACATACACACTCACACAAACGTGCACACACATACACATACCATCCTACCATAGATAAAACACACACATACTCATATACACATGCCACACACGCACACATACAGACATACACATACATATGAACCATCACACACATACGGTTGCTTACACACACACACACACACACCACAACACACACACCACAACACACACACCACAACACACACACACCACAAGGATATTTAAAACAACACACCCATTCAGACAGAGAGAGACACACACACTCCCACACTCACACAAAACACTCCCACGCACACACACAGATGCACACATACATACACACACAGACGCACACATACGTACACACCCTCACACATACATACGGTTGCTCTCACACACGCACACCACAAGGACGATCAAAACAACACATACATACTCAGACAAAGAGATATACGCACACTCTCACGTACACACACCTAACATCCCCACCGACACAAAAAACACACTCATATACACATTCCACAATAAACTCTGGGACCAATAAAAACGGCACACACACACACACACACACACACACACACACACACACACACACACATACACACACACATAGAGATGTGAACAAAACCAGTCCCAAAAAGCAGTGAACCATGACAGACTAGCTCACAGACCAACCAAAAATAAAAAAATCCTTTTTAACTCTTCTTTCTTCCCACCCCAGCTAGCCAGTCATACTGTCTCTTAAGACAGCAAAACATTCCCTCAATATACACAAGAGAAAAAAGCCAGGTCAGTTCCTCCTCAACTTTATTCGATTATCAAAGAATATGTATATGTATTTTTCCATATATGTATTTTCATACACTGTTTTTAACATTTTCATCTTATTATCAGAGAATGTGTGATAATCAGTATGTAACACTACAAAGTTCATACAAAGCTTTATACTTTAAATATATTTTATCACTCACACAAACGTGCACACACATACACATACCATCCTACCATAGATAAAACACACACATACTCATATACACATGCCACACACGCACACATACAGACATACACATACATATGAACCATCACACACATACGGTTGCTTACACACACACACACACACACACCACAACACACACACCACAACACACACACCACAACACACACACACCACAAGGATATTTAAAACAACACACCCATTCAGACAGAGAGAGACACACACACTCCCACACTCACACAAAACACTCCCACGCACACACACTTGGCTGAAACACATAAATAAATAAATAAATAAATATGCATTTTAATACTCAAACTGTTTTTTAACATTTTTTATTATTCTCAAAGACTTTTGATAATCTTTTTCTAAAAAAGTGAAACCGGTTAAGTAAATAAATATTTTTAAAATAAGTGCATTTTCAAACCTTCTTTCATATATATATATATATATATATATATATATATATATATATATATATATATATATATATATATATGTACGTATGTATGTATGTATGTATGTATGTATGTATGTATTTCAATGTATATATAAGCATATATAGATATATATATAAATATATATATATATATATATATATATATATATATATATATATTTATGTATGTATATATATATATATATATATATATATATATATATATATATATATATATGTATATATATATATATATATATATGTATACATATGTATAGATATTTGTATGTATATATATATAAATATGTATATGTATGTATGTATGTATGTGTGTGCATGTATGTACGTAAGTAATCTATGTATTAATATTTTGTTTTCAAAAGTCTCGTGCAACTTTTGCAGCAGTATTAGATGCTCCGTATCCTGGAGGTTTGTGCAATATTGTAGAATTAGGTGTAAATAATTGTGCTTCTTTATTACATTTGATTTAAGTTACTGTGAGGTTTTTATTTTTAGTTTTGCTTATGATATTACTCCAGTGAAACATCCGTTTGCAAAACATGCGCAATGTGTTGGGTTTTGATTCATATGTAATGTGCCGATTCATATGTAATGTGAGCTCGTTGCGGTAGTGAATTGAAAGTGTTGTACGCAAACAGGGGTTAATCCTAACAGGGGTATTGTTTAGAATGTGTATATAATTTTTACGAGTCTTCAGTATCGTATTTTATATATATTTTTACGAGTCTTCAGTATCGTATTCTGTATATATTTTTACGAGTCTTCAGTACCGTATTTTATGCGCCTGATAATTTCCCCACTGTCTTCAAATCGATATTTTGATTAGAATTTACAAATATATTTATTAGAACGATGATATGTTACTTCTTATCTAGGTTAATTATATCTGCATATTTTTTTCTTCTTGACCTTGTAAATCTAAACGGGCTTCTTTCCACCTGATTATGGCCAGTTTACTGTCTTGTATCATCTTCGGTTCATGCTTAAGCCAGCTATACCTTTCCACTTCAAAATGTCACTATATTACCAAGTAAACATAGTTACTGACTTGATCGTATACAGTGAATATATTCAGACTATACGACTAACGAGCAGCTAGAAATGATGTGACTGTATGTCTCATTGCACTATAGCATTTAATCATTTATGATTGTGCAACAAAAATATCAAACCTTCTATTTCTGCTTTCAACCCAAGGCTTTTGAATTCTCTTTTGATCTCACTCTAGATTACTTGCTCTCTGGAGTTGTTTCCCCCTCTATTTTTCCTGTAGTATATTTTGAAATTTTCTTTTGATTTTGTCACTTTGTTCTTTTGCCCTTATGGTAATAACTGACGTCAGTGTAGTAAGTTTCTAGATTGAGCTTTATTGTTTCCCTATAGAGAAAGACAGTTTTTCATTTTCTTCCCCTTCTGATATTATACTACTAAGTTTAGTGCCATTTTAGTGTATACAATTGAGAAAATTACTAATCAATACATTCGCTTCGCTCCAGTCGCCAATGAACACGAATATTCGCTGGTGAATGTAGAAAAAAGAAGGCTTCAGAAAAAAGAAATTTCCATTACAGTTTTTTTTTTTTTAACTTCCAGGAAATGGGAATCAAATTGCTGTTAGTTCAAGGCACTAACTTTGGTGGTGTGCATACGAATATGACAAATTGGTTAGAAAATAAATAAGAGTAGTCATATGAGGAAAAAAAGTGTTCATAAAATAAAACAGATGCGAATGTGCGCTTTTCATAAACGTTCAGGCTCATATATATTTTCTACAACAAAAAAAAATTGAATTAAAAAGAAATTATCTCTGAGCATTTCTTTGGAGGGTAACCTTCAAACGTGGAGGCGCAATGGCCCAGTGGTTAGGGCAGCAGACTCGCGGTCATAGGATCGCGGTTTCGATTCACAGACCGGGCGTTGTGAATGTTTATTGAGCGAAAACACCTAAAGCTCCACGAGGCTCCGGCAGGGGATGGTGGTGAACCCTACTGTACTCCTTCACCACAACTTTCTCTCGCTCTTTCTTTCTGTTTCTGTTGTGCCTGTAATTCAAAGGGTCAGCCTTGTCACACTGTGTCACGCTGAATATCCCCGAGGAACTACGTTAAGGGTACACGTGTCTGTGGAGTGCTCAGCCACTTGCACGTTAATTTCACGAGCAGGCTGTTCCGTTGATCGGATCAACTGGAACCCTCGACGTCATAAGCGACGGAGTGCCAACAACAACCTTCATACAAAAATTTTTCACTACTTGAATAATTGACACTAGGGTTGTTTGCTATAGTTGTTTAAACCCCATTGTCTAAATACTCTGTGTGCGGGGGGGGTGTTTTTTTGTGTGTGTATAGTTTTATGTTTATCTCGTTGGCTTTCTACATGTAATATTACGATGGTTGAATATAAAATTCAAGGAGACGGCGATTAAAACGATATGATTATTGGAGAAACCTTCGACGTGTTTGGTTAGCATAACAAAAAGCACAACAAATAAAAATAGGGATTATATTTCAAATATATGTCTAAATTGCATTGTAGACCCTTTCTGTCTCTCTATTTCTTTCTCGATTTCTCTCTTTCTCTCTTTCTCCCTCCCTTTCCCTCCCGTTCAACATATATTTATATACATATACTTGAATATATGTTTGTGTGTGTGTATTCTTTTATTCCTTTACTTCTTTCACTCATTTGACTGTGGCCATGCTGGAGCATTGCCTTTAGTCGAACAAATCGACCGCAGGATTTATTCTTTGCACGCCTAATACTTATTCTGTCGTTTACTTTCACCGAACCGCTAGTTCACAGGGACGTGAACACAACAACATTGGTCGTCAAGCGATGGTGAGGGGACAATTACAGACAAAGAAAAACATACACAGAAACATAGATGTGTGTATATATATATATATATATATATATATATATATATATATATATATAATATATTATTTTTTGGTAGTTTTGACTTATTTAGTCCCTCTAAGCGTGAGGCATTACTATATAGTAATGCCCTTATATATATATATATATATATATATATATATATATATATATATATATATATATATATATATATATATATATATATATATATATATATACATATATATATATATATATATATATATATATATATATATATATATATATACATATACATATATATATATATATATATATATATATATATATATATATATATATATATATATATATATAGATATAGGCGCAGGAGTGGCTGTGTGGTAAGTAACTTGCTTACCAACTACATGGTTCTGGGTTCAGTCCCACTACGTGGCACCTTGGTCAAGTGTCTTCTACTATGGCTTCGGGCTGACCAAAGCCTTGTGAGTGGATTTGGTAGACGGAAACTGAAAGAAGCCCATCATATATGTGTATATATATATATGTGTGTGTATGTGTGTGTGTGTTTGTGTTTCTGTGTTTGTCCCCCAACATCGCTTGACAACCGATGCTGGTGTGTTTACGTCCCCTTAACCTAGCGGTTCGGCAAAAGAGAACGATAGAATAAGTACTAGGCTTACAAACAATAAGTCCTGGGGTCGACTTGCTCGACTAAAGGCGGTGCTCCAGCATGGCCGCAGTCAAATGACTGAAACAAGTAAAAGAGAATAAAAGAGAATATATATATATATATATATATATATATATATATATACGATGGGCTTCTTTCAGTTTCCGTCTACCAAATCCACTTACAAGGTTTTGGCTCACAAGGCTAGATGCCACCATGTGTATACATAATACACATTAAGTACATAACATCACCAGCGAGTGAAAAGTACAGGACAAAATACCAAAAGAAGACAACTCGATCATCAGTTATTACTACCCATTTCGTACATTTAACAACAAGACAGGAATATTTCATAAGACAGCGGCATCCAGAAATTTTTAAAATATATAATTTGTGGAGAGTTAGTGCTTCGAACGAACAAACAACACCAGAGTGGACTTACAGAGTAAAACAATGATGAAGCCAAACATTAAGAGCCGTTAGGCCAAGAAGAATTGTAATGGGTAACGCCTGGGAGAAATTATGAAAAGATATAGAATAAATAGAAGAGAAGGAAATAGTAGAAGAGAAAAAAAGTTTCGAGAGGTGAGAGAAGAGGGAAAGGACGTCCAGCTAGTTGGACGTCACGTCCAGAAAAGATAGAAGCGAGAAAAGAGGCCGATAGCCACGTGTGATTAACAGGCAGAGTAGAAGGGGGAAAAAGAGAAATGAGGGAAAGAAAGGGGGCCGAGTGAGAGGATGAGGGAAAGAAACAAAGGGAGCGAGGAGAAGGGAGATGGAACGAAAGATAGTAGGGAGTGAAAGAAAAACAAAAGAGGGAGGGGGAGAAAAGGAAAACAGGGTATCCCGATATTAAGGCAACCGAAGTTTCGGGCTTTAATAACTATTAATACATGTGATAAGATAGAAAAATTAATCATCCTTATACAAGCTTAGTGTCTCTTCCTTTCGTTTCAGAATAAATAAATTCAGATTTATAAATTAGATAATTGCTATAGACCGAAATACAATTATAACCCTCCACAAAGGAGGCGAAAGTAATATAGATATAGCAAAAAAAGCTTAAAATTAACCGAGCGCTCGGGAACAGAGGGTGTAGATGGTGCACATGCATACCTCTAGAATTTTTAGACGGTACGAAGTCAAGCTTTGAACTCGCTACATACCATTGCCAGGTTCAGAAAATAGTGTCTAAAAATGATCTCTAAAAGTTCCTTGAGAAGATTTCTTCTCAAAACAAAAACAAAGGACAAAAATGAATTTTTAAAAAAAATTATGAAGCTGGTTATAAAATTATCAGGGAAATTTATGACCAGCTTCTAAACATCAAAACTATGCTGCAACAACAGTATCAGGAACAAGGACAAATACCTCTCTCAATACCTCACTTTCTGTCAGTTTTTTGTAAGTGGTGTCGCTAAAGATTGACCACACGTTTGTATGGACTTTACCGTTTGACCTTATTCTAAAAGTAAAAGCTCTTTCAAAATTCTTTATCAGTCAGATGGGTTCTTCCATTCAGGTTAATAGGAGCAAAATTATTTATTTTGTCAACGGAACAAAATTATTTATATTTAATACTTATTGTTAAATTGCTGGACTTATTTTGGATTATCTATCTGTCCCATGTAAGTTAGAATTTCTCCCTTTTCACCAGGATCTCTCCTTGCTTCATTGATTTAAGATTATTTTCCGTTTTTTTGTAATTGGCTTTCAGTTCACACGCACGCACACACACACACACACACACACACACACACACACACACATACACACACACACACATGTGCGCATATTTCTTTTAGATAATCTTTTGAATTTTCGAAATATTAGTCTAAATGATTTAAATGTTTGTTCACGAAAAGACTTTGAAAGAAAATAATTAATTATAAATGATGGCAGACCAACGCCAAAATTACCTAATTTGCAAAGTTCTTCCGAGAAATACGTTCGACAATTTCGAACTAATCTATATGAAAAGGAGAAATGGTTAACTGGAAGTGTTAAGCTAAATAACTTATTCTGCTGGCCATACGTATTTAGTTTAGAGAGAACTGTTTGGAGTGATTAAGGTTACGATGATTTAAATAATCTACATATGACCAAGCTAAAATATGAACGTTCTCTCAAAGACATAAAATCTTTCATAGATCTTAAAACATTTCGAAATATTTGCATAGACTTACAATTACATGCCTATAAAAAAAAGACAGGACATACAACAGCATAAGAAGTTAGACGAAGCAGATCCATTCTGCAGTGTATGATCGATACAGTTTTTTTTTTCTCGGTCGCTAGGAATTAACATTTCGGGATCATTTTTAATATAAAGGATCTAATACTCGCGGAAATTATAAAGGACTTTTATATTTAATCAGCAAATATGACGAAGAATTGGCAAGCCATCTTGATACAGTTTCTGTTTTCTCGAGTCTCTCAAACAGAATTAAAAATGTCCTCATTGATGCAGTTCAGAATGTTGGATGAAATAAATAGTTAACTGAAACAGGCAAAATTCGTAGCTATTCTTGTAGATGAAACACCCGATGTATCAAAGTATTTACAACTGTCAATTGTTTTACATTATGTTACAAAATATTGTATTATTAAAGAACGACTAATCGGTTTTTAATGAGGTTAGTGCAGATCGTTCAGCAAACGTTTTATCTGAACATGTTTTTAAATGCATTGAAACGTAGAAATGTGGAAACAAATTAATTGCACTTAACTATGATGGTGTTGCTACAATGGCAGGGCAGATAAATGGATTGCAGTCAAAGGTATGAGAGAAATATGAATGTGCGACCTTTGCTGATTGTTGTGTTCATGTCCTAAATTTAGTTCTTTCGCAAGCATGCTCTACTATAATAGAATGCATGATATTTTTTTCTACAATAAATGGATTGGATAAATTTTTTGTACAAAAGATTTTCAAAAGCTACAGGAACTATATGGAAATATACTTCACGTCTCGTTCTTACTATAAAAGAAAATTGTAATTTCATAGTCAGCCTTTTTGAAGACATCATTGAAAATCTAGAAGCATGGGATGAAACCACAGTAAATTCTGTTTTTAGATTCTTACATTATTTAGAGACTTCTGATTTCTTATTTTTATTAGACGTATTTAGTGACATATTTTCTTTAATTGATGTCTTATTTAACATCCTTCAAACTAAAATCATAACATAGTGTATTGTAAAGAGAAAATAGATAAAACGAGAAAATACTCGAAAATAATCTCTATGATTTTTCAATATTTTATGATATGTTAGGGGGAAAATATTGAACTGATGCAGCAATCGAAATTAAGGGATCCATGAATAAATTTGTTGATCTCCAACAACATTACAGAATTATTGACACAATAGTTGACCAATTAAAAACGCGTTACTCAATACTCATCCTTAGAAGAGTTTAAATTTATAGGACTTTTCAATTTCAGCAAAAGTGACGAATATCACAAAAACTTTCCAGTAGATGCTTTAAATTCTTTAAAAACTACTTATAGTGTTTTTTTTTTTACATAATAAGATTACAGAGTGAACTAAATGTTTTGTATGTTATGCAAGATTTTAAAAAGCAAACTGTGAGTAATTTAATGCATTACATTTACATAAGAAATCTGATTGAAGCTTTTTAAAAAATGTTAAACGCATTAAAACAGGGACCGTCATGAACATGTTACGAAACTAATTTGGTTCTCTTAATTAAATAATTTTTAAAATTAATCTTGTCAACCAATAAGTATGAAAGTGAGTTGAAAAGTTCATAAGCTATCTATGAAAAGAGTGATGCAAGAAATCTTCCATGCATTCATTTCAACTCTACATGTTAATGATTGCATTGTTCCCTTTCAGGTAAACTGACATCTGACTGTTCAAAGAAGACTTCAGATATAACTAGTAGCAACTTCTCTCGAAAATAGATAAAATTTAGCATCGTGGCGTTATCATGTACTTTTATAAAGAAGCTTTAGTCCTCAAGGGCATTCATGCTGATATGGCTGCTGCATTACAGGATAACGTTCCAGCTTTATCAACAGTACAAAATTGGGCAGCTGAATTTAGGAAGGAAAGAGAAAGAGTATTGAAGATGATCCAAGGTCTGGCCACCCCACAACTGCCACCACCGAGAAAAATATTGCTCGTCTTCACTACATGTTGACGGATAACAGGCGATTGACTATAAACCAAATAGCCAACGTTAGTAGAATATCTTGTGAGAGACTTGAGAATATTCAGCACAATGAACTTGGCATGACATAGGTTCATGCTCGATAAGTGCCACGTTTTCTGGCATTGATCAAAAGCACACCAAGCTGATCACATTACGGGAATATCTGACATTATTTAAGGCAGATACATCTAGTTTCCTTCAGTGTATGTATTTGTGTGTCATTAGAACTTCTCGTAGATTGTTTTCGTGTTGCTAGAGACTCCAAGATAATGACGTTTAAGGGTAATATGGAATGACCGGAATATCTTCGGATTCGAAGAAATTTAAGAAACATTTTCACTTTGATATCAAGATTATGTGAAAATTACCTCAGACATGAAAGAAATACCTCGGATTTTAAAGGAACGTAAAATATAGTGATCTATGTTTGTATTTTTCCTCGTGTATTTAGCGCAAGAATAGATTGAAATACGAATATGTGTGTTCAAATTGCAAATGAACATTATTATTATGATTTTATATATTGTTCTTGCGGGTGTTTATTGATTTCTTTCTACTGAAAACTGGGACAAAGAAACTCAGACGAACAAGTTGCTTCGTGTATGTTTTATTGAGCCTGAAGAAATAAAGGACACAATCGACTTTGACAGCGTTTATTCAAAGAAGTATAAAGGCCAAGTTTATTATAGCAAATATTTTTGGCTGGCACTGTAATACTTCAGTCAGTTAAATGATCCTAAACTAAACAAGTATTTGGTTTGAAGATTTGCAGGTATTATTTCTAGTAAAGCAAAAAGACATGTAGAAATACCCTAGTAGGCTGACAGAGTTCTTGTATTTTAGAACACATGGAAATATGAAATGAAAAATCTAAACCAACCGCATTCAAGGATTTAGTAAAATTGCTTTAATTAGTGATTGAAAATATGTCGCAGTTTAAACTAGTGAATAGCTTTTATCTTGTTCTATAGTGCTTGTTATATTTCGTTACTAATATTGATTTCTAACGAGAAAAATCAAGGCTTTAAATTGATACTATAATCATTTAGATCACCTTACCCTCTAAGCTGGTAATGTTTTATTATAGATGTTTTACTGTAGATGTGATAGAGATCTTGGTCAGAGAAAGTAACGTAGTATTGCTTTCAAATTTTGGCACAAGGCCAACAAAATCAGTAAAGGGGAAAAGTCAATTACACCGACTCCAGTACTCAACTGGTACTTATTTTATCGACTTCGAAAGAATAAACGCTAAAGCCGACCGTGGCTTGGTGGAATTTGAACTCAAAATGTAATGACGGACGAAATACCGCTAGGCATTTTGCCCGCTCGTCGCCTTAACGTAACGCAATATTGATATTCAAGTAGGGATGCATTGGATTAGCAGAAAAGAAGAATCATTGGACTAAATACTTGTATGCCCTATGTGCAATCCTTTTGAGAAAGGATTGTACTTTCAAACTCCCAAGTTCGATAAATTATGTACCAAGGTATATACCAAGGCGATTCAATCTTTTATACCGTCCCTGAAAATGTGTGCCTATGAAATCAATGTTGTATTAGGCATGCACTGAAAACTAAAACACATTTTGCAGTAACTTTATAGTTTTCTGCAAATCAATATAGTAACTAGAAATCAATGTTGTTACTCAATAAACTATTGAAGTAACTAATTAAACATTAGGACCTAATTTCCGTCCTTCAAACAATTTATGACAGCGGATTTAACGTTAAAAGCTGGCTTGGTTAATGGCTTCACATTGGCAGTCTACATAGCACCGTTCTTCTTAGATCAATGAGAACAATTTCGTTAATTGCCGATGATGTAACACTAGAAATGATGATCCATTAATATGTTATTTATAGAACGAATCTCTGAAACGTTTATATTTGAACTACACATAACGAATGATTTCATACTGTAATTGCTGTAAAACCCCTTGTTTCTGAATAGTAACATTGACACCTTAACGATATAACAATGATTCATTACATTATATATTGCTGTGATGTTGGTTCTGCACTTGTATCACACGTATATAAACTTCCACACAATATAGTTCTGCAGAAATAGAATAAATTCTGTGACACCCATTCATTGTTGACTGTATAACTACTTGCAATATTCTCGCGTGTACTGTAGTGGTAAAGCAGTTTCTATTTCAGTTGAAATGTCACTGAGAGAAGCAGAAATATCACTAGCTCTTATTTAATTATCTCTAACATTTAAGGCCTTTATCATCAAGTCATATAAAAGCGTTTAAAATTATCAATTTCACTGTTGTGAAATATTTAACAAATATTAATGGTTATTGTTATCAGACAAATTGCTTCCGCTTAAATTTTATTCATATTCTCCAAACTGGTGCTGTTTAGCTCCGGTTAGTCCGCATTGTGCAGCCCTATGACCAAAAGTATTCCAGTAGTGACCATGTGATATTTTCCAGTTATAATGTATATTGGACGTCATTGTTCAGTATCTTTCATATTTAGTTCAACTAGTTACATAAAATTAATTCATTTTTCAGACTACGGGCAACGAATTGAGAGAAATATGGCTGCTATTTCTTGCAAGTCGAAATACCACGTAGGTGCATCGACAGATTTCAAAACTGACTCACTTAATTTTGTATCTGATATTACTACTCCAGCAGCTCCATGTACGAGTTGATAAAGTATCTAAAAAAATGTAAATTTTTCGTGCTCTTCGTCAATGGTTAATAACTGTTGCACATTACGACTCAGGAGAAAAACAGTGTTGCAGTTTTGAACGTGGAACTTATCCTAACCGAGAGTATGTTCCAATCTGAAGTTTGAATGAACGCGCATTTTACGAGAAATGGACTGCTATTTGTTAAACATGACAAGATTATGTGATTAGAACCAGGGATCGAATATACAGAAATTAAAATTCAATACGGTATTCAATTCTACGTTGCATATATGAAAGAAAACTTCAGTGAAGTCAGTGTTTCTTTGTCAGTTTATTTTTCATACTATAAGGAAACGATAACCGATTATCTACAAGGAATGTTTTGAACTGATATAATGCAAATGGCGTTTCACGGGAACTTTAGGAAGCATTTCAATATTAGTCGATATCAAACAAAATACAGACTAAATGGGTTTCAGCTTTATGTATTCTGATGAAAGAACATTTCTATATTTTATCATTTCTTAAAGAATTCTATATATAATGGTGTCTGAGGAGTTACAAAAGAGAGAAACATGGAGTAAAACTGTGAATGCTATTAATAGCATATTTCTTTCACTAATTGCCTTTTTAATGTTAAAGTATTTAGCTAGTTTCTAACAAATATATCTTTCACTTTGCGCTATAACTGTACGATAACCTTCTTGATAATACAAATTTTTGAAAGGCTAACAAAGAAAATTAATGCTGAATTCATTCAAGGTTTTAGTAGTAAATATCTTGTAAATATCTTCATTCAGCAAATATATTTAATGGAAGCAACTCGCGTTTGCTTGTTTGCTTGTTTTTTTTTTGTTTTGTTTTAACAAAGCTTTTAGCTATTATTGATTAGGCATGTAAACTAAGAAAGATTGTGGGGAAGAGAACAGCAGTAATATTTCTAATGTTTATGCAACAGCATAGGCACAAGGCCTGGAATGTTTTGTGGGTGAGGTGCCAATAGTTGATAACTTCGAATTCCGTTCTTGACTACAAATTATTTTATCGACCCCAGGAGAAAAGATAAAGTTGACCACGGTGAGATTTGAAATAGGATATTAACGTTCCAGAACAAATGTCACAATTCCTTTTTGACCAGTTTTAACGATTCTACCAATTCATGACCCTTAACTCTGAAATAATAAAAATGTTGATTACAGAAACATGCTTTTAATTATAGTAAAAAGCTTCTAATTGGTTCGTTTAAATTGCCACCATGATTCATTCATACATTAACTAATTTTTATGAAGATGCAAAGACATGGAGATTTATAACAGATTTTTATATATACAATGAGAAAAGAAGAGACGTTACACAACAAGGTCAGTTAAAAGTAATTATAATTACACAAAATAATTAGATGAGCATATTAAACACAAATATGATTAAAATAATTTCCTTTAAAGAAATAAGAAAGGACAGTCGACACACCGGTTGCTGACAACGTATCCACTTAACTAAATCAAGGCAGTCTATCGTATTGACCACCTTCCATATGCTTATTATAGAGCCCGAAATATTCCATCCCAAACGTGCCCAGCAGTTTGGGCCTCAAAGTGGGTAGGAAGGGGCCTACACCTTCTGTAACAAAGGTGCATCTGTGATTAGACTGCTGATATGCTTTTCACTAACACTTAGAGACTTCATTATATTTTTGACCGAACAGATCCATTAGCTTGGATCAACTTTGCCACTCTTATCCACATTTTGATAAATTTGATGTGAGGCAGCACTTTATTCTCCACCTTCACTTTCTTATTCAAGTGAAACTCGAAAGAGTTGAAGGCTTAGCCAAAGTGTAAGGTGTCTCCCTTTCTGTAAGGCCACAAAAGTAATGAAGACAGCAGAACGATCTTCACGGTGGATTCAGGAGAAACCCGAGTTCTTCCTATATGCGACAGCAAGTATTCAATATCACTTCACAAACCAGCAATGCTCTGCTACTGAGTGAATGTGCGCAGAAGAGTTTCATCGCTCTGTGCGTAATGTTGACGGCACTTCCATCCCTGTAGAGCTTATTCCAAACCGGCAGTGATCTCCGATAATATTGCTAGGCAGAAGATTTCTCGACATTATCCATGTTCCGGAGCACCAAAGTACTCCGGAACAGACCTGCCTTTACCTTTGTCTACATACAGAGCATTGAAGGCTCTTTCCATCTGGGTTTCTATTGCTGCTACTTGGCGTCAAGTCTTACCATACACAGTGATACAGCACCGTCTTCCGTACAGTTGCTTCCAAATTTTCGGCTGGGATTGCGACCTGCGCACCCCTCCCATTCACTTTCGCAGGTTGTCTCGCCTGTGTCAGGCGTGATTCCCTTTTGTTTGGGGAGAACGAGAAGTATTTCGTCGCCTTCACCGCCATGCCAGCAAAAATTTGCTTGCCCGTAGAATTGTCCCTTACCGCTTACTTTGTCGTCACCGTTGCTATTGTTGTTGTTGCTGGTACTCTACTGTTGCTACTGCAGTCATTTATTCTGTTCTTGTAGTTGTTGCTATTGGAGATGTTTTTGTTTGTTGTTGCTGCTACCGTTGCCATTGTTGTTGCTGTTGTTACTGCTATCACTGTTGTTGTTGTTGTTGTTGTTGTTGTTGTTGTTGTTACTTCTGCTGTTGTTTTTGTTGTTAATGATACTGCTGCTGTTGTTGTATTTGATGCTGCTGTCGATTTTGTTATAGATGTTATTGTTGTAATTATTGTTAGCATTGTTATTTTCGCGTATTCTCTTTTTCCCCCTCACTTTTGCTGATGGTAGTCAAACTAATGCCGTTTGAGATTAGGTAAGAGGAATCGCTGCTGTTCAGTGCCTAAGTCAAATGAATCATTTTCTCTCCCATCACTCCAAAGTGTAATGAGCGTATGTTCTCATATCAACATAGTTTTATACATTAAAATTTTTGATGCGTTGCAATTTTTTTTTATGTAAAAGCGATGCCCCTTAGCGACCACACATACTGCTGCCCCTCCGCACGCACTTTATACAAGGAAGTAGGGATCATTTTAAAACGAAATGTCTCCACTCTATAAAATAATAAACCAAACAAAACAGTTCCAGCAAAAACAAATAACCTTTTACGAGTCGAAACGAAAACCATCTAACATAGAACAACAACAAGAACGATAAAAATAGTAATAATTTTGGTTATTAACATTGTCACCAACATCATCATCATCATCATCTTCACCAAGATCGTCATCATCATAATAATAATAATAATAATAATTATTATTATTATTGTTCAGTAGTTTTATTTTTATAACGTGCTTTCACTTCACTAGCGAGCGCAGCTCTGTGCGCCTTGGGTATGTGCTGTGGTGTGCTGTGGTGCTCTTATGTTTACTGTATTGAAGGTGTATTGCGTAGAATGTGTGCAGTACCCAGTAGTGCAATTTTCTGTATGTTATATATATTTGTAAGTCCTGGTGTTTTTGTTATGTTTTTGTCTGAATATTTTTTTATTATATCTAAGGCACCTACTATGATAGGAATTGTTTCTGTTTTTAGATTCCACATTCGAGTTATCTCTATTTCCAGGTCTTTGTATTTTGAAAGTTTTTCCATTTCTTTTAGAGAAACGTTGTCATCTGCTGGTATTGATACATCAATTAGAAAGCATTTTTTTTCTTCATGATCTTTGACAACTATATCTGGTCTATTGGCCTTAATTTCTCTATCTGTGTGTATTGGCATATCCCAGAGTATGGTTGCTTTCTCGTTTTCTGTGACCTTTTCTGGCGTGTGTTTATACCATCTTTTTTCTGTTGTTATTCCATAGTGTTGGCATAGCTTCCAGTGTATATAGGTCCCAGCTCTGTCGTGTCTGTGAATATATTCCTTCTTAGCCAGGACTGGGCAGCCAGAGATAATATGATTTATTGTTTCTTGTTCATCTCCACATATTCTACAGTTACTTGTTATATTTCTTTTCATTATGTGTTTTTGGTAATTTCTGGTGGGGAGGCTCTGGTCTTGTGCAGCAATTAAAGATCCTTCAGTCTTTGCTTTGAGTCCTGAGCTTCTCAGCCATTGTTGGGATTTTTCTCTGTCTATTTCTTTCGCATTTAGTTTAGCCCAGTATTTACCATGTAGGGACTTTTCTTGCCATCGTTTTATCATGGTCCCTTGCTGTTCTAGTTTTAGTTTGGATTTCATTTGTTTTATAGCTTTTGTTGTTTCTTCTTCTTCTTCTTCTTCTTCTTCTTCTTCTTCTTCTTCTTCTTCTTCTTCTTCTTCTTCTTCTTCGTATTTGTTAGGTAGATTGATTTCTTGTTTGTATTTGTCTGCTTCCTTAAATACTAAAAACAGTTTTTTGTTTTGCTCGTGTTTTGTGGCTATTTGTATTAGTTTCCCTTGCTTTTGGAGTAGGTATTTTTGCAGTCCTATGGTGGTTATTTTATAATAGTTTTCTAGCTGTATAAGACCCTTGCCACCTTCTGTGCGTTGTATATATAGCCTTTCTATGTCAGATTTTGGGTGGTGCATCCTATATCCTGTCATTATTTTTCTTGTTTTCCTGTCTATTTTACATAGTTCGTTTAGTGTCCAGTTAAGGATGTTGTAGCTGTAGCTTATAACTGGGACAGCTAAAGTGTTGATACCTATCATCTTCTTTTTAGCATTGAGCTCTGTTTTTAGTATTGATCTAACTCGTCTATAGTACTCTTTCTTTATTTCTTCTTTCATTTGTGTATGTTGTATCCTATCTAGTTCATTGACTCCTAAATACTTATATGGTTGGCTTTCGTCTAGTTCTCTTATTTCATTGGCTTTATCTAGTGTTATATTGCTACTTTTAACTAATTTTCCTCTTTTCAGGGTTGCTTTGGCACATTTTTCTAATCCGAATTTCATATCTATTTCCTTGGTAAAGACGTGTACTGTCTGTCTGTAGTAGTGTTTCTAGCTCTTTGTCGTTTTTTGCATATAATTTTAGGTCATCCATATATAGAAGGTGGCTGACTGTTTTTCCGTAGCATTTGTAACCGCATCCAGTTCTATTTAGCAATTCTGTTAAAGGTGTGAGTGCCAGGCAGAACAGGAGTGGAGAGAGCGTGTCTACCTGGAATATTCCTCTTCTAATGGGGATGGCTTTCGTTTTCACAAGTCCCTCTTTTGTTTCGAGCTGTAGCACTGTCTGCCATTTGTTCATTGAGTGCTCTATGTATTTTATGATAATTGGTGCCACCTTGTTTATGGCTAGTGTTTCCAGAATCCACGTGTGTGGAACACTGTCGAAAGCCTTTTGATAGTCCACCCAGGCCATACTGAGGCCTTTCTTCTTTCTGCGACTGTCTTCAATTATGGCTTTATTGATCAATAATTGATCTTTACAGCCGTATGAGCCCTTGCAGCATCCCTTCTGCTCTTCTGGAAACAGGTTGTTATTTTCCAGGTGTTTACTCAATCTCTGCGATATTATTGCAGTAAAGGCTTTGTAGATCGTAGGGAGACAGGTTGTAGGTCTATAGTTTTGTGGTTTCTCCGTTTCCGTTGGATTTGGTGATTAAGATAGTTTTCCCTTTTGTGAGCCATTCAGGCATTGTCTCTGGAACTGCTAGTATGTTGTTAAAGTTTTCTGCCAGCTTTTTATGCATTCCTGGCAGGTGTTTTAACCAGAAATTGGGGATCTTGTCGTGTCCAGGTGCCTTCCAGTTGCTTAGACTTTGCAGTGTCTGGGTGACCTCTTCAGTTGTTATAGGGGCCCAGAGTTGCTCAGGTGCTACGTTCGTTGTTTTAATGGTCCTTTTCTGGGGTTGTTGCTTCACCGACCATATTTGTTTCCAAAATTTCTCTAGTTCTTCTGCTGTTGGTGCTGAAGTAATGTCTATTTTATTTTTACCCAGTTCTTGGTAAAGTTTTTTGGTGTTGGATTTGAACTGTTTGTTTTGTTCAAAGAAACGTTGGCATTTCTCATACCGGCGGATCTTTTGTGCTTTGGCAAGGATGTCTTGCTTTAGTTTTTCTTTTGCCTCAGGTAAGTCTTTTTCTGTAATACTGTATTTGTACAGTATTTTTGTTTTCTTCTTGTTACTTAGTAGTGTTGGCTGTTTACTAATTTCGTTGAGAATCAATAAATCTTTTCCCTTTTTTTAAATTTTGTTCTGGATGTTATTTATCCACAAGGTCTGTTTGGGTGGTAGAACTCCTGTTCGGTTGGGTTTGAGTGAGTATCCTGCTTCTTTTGTGGCTGCAGTGGCTGCCGCATATATTATTATTATTATTATTATTATTATTATTATTATTATTATTATTATTATTATAATTATTATTATTATTACTACTACTACTGCTACTACTACTACTACTACTACTACTAGTGAATATCATCAAAAATCATAATACAAATGTTATGATTTATACAGAAGGGGGAACCTGCAAAGATTCCCATTTAGTGTACGGTGCAGAATGCACGAAACATAACTTGATTTATGTTGGTTGTACAATGGAACAATTAAACAAAAGGTTTAATGGGCACAGATTCGACGTCAGGCACAAGAACAGTAGTTCAACAGAACTTGCTGAACATTTCGTTTCAAGCGGCTGCAATTTTGAAGAAGATTTGAAAGTGCACATTCTCAAAAAATATCCTGAATGTACCCCACTTTCACTTCTCAGAATGTATGAGGAGAAATATGTCTGCGGGTTATTTACATCACGCCCTGGAGGAATGAATAAGATGACAGGAGAATATATCAGATTTATACAAAACTGTTTGATTGAATATTCTTCTTTCTCTCTTTTTCTTTCTTTCTTTCTGCTTATTAAAAAACTGACAAAAGCTGATGATGTCATTCTATCAACGTATGGACGCTGGTTACTCACGTTCATAGTTTACCTTTGGTTTCTGAAATTTTGAATTTTCAATCACCTTTTGGTTTGAACTTGAGAAAGACAGACGTTCTGTCGAAATATTGTTCAAAAAATAAAACATCTAAAATCGCACTCTTCGTCTTGACTATTTACCTTCGTGAAGAGTTACGTCAATCCTTTTTTTAAAATATTATTATTATTATTATTATTATTATTATTATTATTATTATTATTATTATTATTATTATTATTATTATTAACTTTGAACTTTGTTTCCCACAAGAGACAATTCATTAATTCAAATAGTGTTTCTAAGGAATACACTCAGATATCTATATAGAAATAGTGAGTGGCGAAAATGTTATATAAAACAAATTGTAGATAAAATACACAAATAAATGAAAATGTAAGTATACATATAGGTAAATATAAATAAACAACCGGGTATAATAGGCGCTAGTACAAAGCTGCCACATAGATTGGATGCGCATCCGACCACTCTAACAGCTTTCCATTTCTAGTAGAGGAAACTAACACGCTTCAATTTTTTTTTTTTTCGTCTTCGGAACTTATATCTACCTAAACACATGTTATTCTGTTCCACCTGTTCACTTACCGCCATCCTATACTGTGTCAGAAATGAGACAACAAGGCAAGAGCCAAGCGCGCTACAAGTATTTCTAGCCGATGCCAATATGTTTCAGCTTCCCATGTATTGCATCAGCAGTCTATGGTTAAAGGTGTAACCAAGCAAGTCCACATGATTCCTCTTTTCGTCCTCGATCTTAAAGATCAAACACACATTTTCCATAAGCATTAGCCTGCAGTTGAGCACACACGTTGCGATATATTGATCAATGTTTCTTCCAACTCTTCCTTTGAAATCATACGGTAGCCCCGCTTTTTTTTTAAGAAAAAAGCAGTGATACGTGACTTTCGTTTTGCCTGTTCCTTAATTAATTTCCTCGGGGGAGAACGTTTGTGTCATATAGCATAGCACTTTCCATTTTTTCTTTCTTTTCTTTTTTGAAACAAACCTCTATCGAGTTGTTGTTTAGTGATGCTAACAAAACGGCTGCATTTGCTCTTATCTCTAGCATTATTAGAAATGCTATTACGTTCTCCATTTGTTTACGTGCAAGTACTTATTGGTGCCAGCTAAATCAATTCTATTCCTTTTCAGATATTTTTCTAGAGATGAACAAAGCTATTTCGTTTGTTGCAAGCTTGGCCCCTTGGATCATTGAGAACGTACTGAGTTGTTAGCAAAGAAAAATGCTGTATGATCCCTTAAATGTCTTGGAGACAGGCAGATATTTCCTCTATCTTAGACAAAAGGGGAGGCATTCAAATGTTCCTAGGTCACTTGTTTACAAAATGGAAAAGTTCTCCTTCAGTAAACAAATTATCATAAAATCCAACGTTTCGCGGAAACATCTCGTCGACATCAACATACCAAAAGAGAAGAAGAAGAAGAAGAAGAAGAAGAAGAAGAAGAAGAAGAAGAAGAAGAAGAAGAAGAAGGTGTAGTTCAAGATAAAACAAATTTAACAAGATAACGCTGCACTAGTCATTGCAGAGTTACACATGACAATTTATCCAAAATACTTGAGCAATTTTAAAGAGACGTATGAGCTGTGAATGGAAAAGAAATGAAGCGAAAGATAATATGAATTCGAACACACTTGTGATTGAACATTCATTTATAACAGACAATAGCAAAATGTAAGGAAAATTGAAATAAAACAATTCATTGAAGGATTTACACTGGAAATAAACTTGCTGATTATACACGTAGAATATTGCCTATTACAAACAAGAAGTTCCATAACAGAACTAACCTTATACAAATTCATAAGACTACAAAAGAAATAAAACAATGCGACAGAAAAGATTGCACATAAAGGAGCCGTCAAAATACTACACAAATCACCAAAAAAGTAATTAACGAGTTATAACAGAAATTCAAAAACAGACTCAAAGAAAGACGATATACAAAAACAAAATAATGATTTTAAAAAATGGAAACCATAGAAGTACGAATAAAATGAATTCTTTAACAAATGTGAAAAAATCATCATCAATCCCACGCATAATAAAAATAAAAATAAGAGAAATCACAACGTATCAAACAAAGTTAACACTGAAATCAACAGAACTGAAAAGAAGAATATAGTCAATGAACTTGGTTAAACAGGAATAGTAGCCAAATCACACCCTCAGGATATATTGCACATAGAAAGACAAAGAGTCACGAGATGATGATATGTATTCAAATTTATTTTATCATACTTGACCCCACGCTAAATATTCAGAAGAAACAACTCTCACTACAAAAAAATTATAGTAGTAAATAAATCGAACTTTGCAGTCGTAAAACACATTGCTACTGACACCTCAGAAATATAGAGGCACAACTAGTGTGGCAATAGATATGTCTGCTCATAGATATGTTTATCCTAGCAGACTCCAACACTTCTGTAAAAACATTTGAAAAGTTAAGTAGATAAAATCACGTTGAAATGGGGGTCTTTAAAATGTGACATCTAAGAACAACAAACTTACCTGTAATCACCGGAGTTTCTATGACAATAGCAAATGGCACTCTCAACTGCTATGACCAAATGTCAAGAAACTCCAAGATATCAGGACTACAAAAACTTGCTCCCATGGATGTTTCCCACAGTCTAACAAAAATATTATAAACTTGAAAATATCTGATTCTCTTCTACCTTTTTCATATATGATGGTCGATTAGAGAGCCTGGTCTCACTGATAGCCACCACATCCAAACTAAGTGACCTGAGGTGATCCTGTTTGTAAGGCGACTCCAGGCTGCATGCATTTATGGCCTTGAACAAGACTAGGTTTGTCAGAGAAAGTGAATGAATTAAATCACCAGATTTCTGCAGAGAGACAGGTGTTCTGTACTTTTGGTTACTTGTGGGTTTCCCCAGAAGCATTTTTTGTAGAGTCTTTTGTTTATGGTCCCACGGACATCCTTTGGGATACTTTGCTTTCAGTTTTTTGCAAGTTCGTTGTGTTTTGTTTTACAATTTTATGTGAATAGGTGTGTTATGCGGGATTGCTTTGTACTCAAGTAGTGTCTGTGCATTTTAGAATATGTTTTATTAATTTCTTATTGTTTTGTCTATATTGTTGTTGTGTTTAAAGGTATCTGCAGTAGCGGGGGCTTTCTATTTCTTTGCCAGAAAGTCTTTAAGTGATTTGTGTCGCTACACATGTGGAATCTCTTGCCTTCTACTGCTACGAATAGCGATGTACCATTAAGGCTATTCATATCAGAATTAGATTCGATACTTCCTGATCGGTCTGTATTGATAATTCTATTCCCTTGCCTTACTAATTTTCTTTTCCCATTTTGTTCACTTGGAGAATTATTGTTTTATTCTCTATGTCGTATATGGTTGCCACTGGCAAAGAGATGTCCACTTCTGGTGATACCTGTGCTGCCTTTATTTTACCGAGGTACGTCAGGAAATTCTTGAATTTCGAAGGATATCGTTGCACTTTCTTTTTATTTTAATTTTTTTTTTTCAGTTGGGAATCTTACTTCAGCTGTGTCAAAGTATTTTCCACGGGAAACATTAGTTTATATCCCCGAAACTGGTCTTAGGCATTTTCAATCTGAGTTTGCGTCACTCGCTCCAGTCTCTCGGTTTTTGCTGAAATACATTTGTATGTGGTAGTATTTTTTCTAGTATCTTCCTGAAGTTTCTGTGGCGTGTTTAGAAATACTATTTTACTATTCTTTGTTAAGTGTGCTTTGGGGTTATTCAGCGTTTTTATTTTTCTGGCAAATCAGCTTTCACTAGTCCACGACATGCTCGTGCGAAACCGTTTCCAATTTCTTTTAGAAATAAGAACGGCCACTGTTTCCATTCTGTTGATGTTTGTGTTGGTAGTAGTGGTGGGGGAATGGTTTTGAAGGTTATGTTTGTGTCATTTTGAATTTTTTCCTATTCGTCACTGCTGCTGCTACTTCTGTTGTTGTTGTTGTTGGCCGCGATTTGTCTCTCGGTCATATCAACTACTGGTGGGAAGATAATGGCTGTGCAAACAGTCATCACTTCGCTCGATCTGGAAAGCCATGTAGTTATTTTTGTTCCGAATTATTAAATATTGAATTATAATATCAAAAATCGCCCTTAACGAGAAAAGTTTTCTTTAAACCAGCCGCTCTAAGCAAAGCGAGCTGGCATATTTAGTAAACAGTCCAACAAAAATTCCGATACTAAATAATAAAATAACAAATTAAAAAGAAAGCCTACGAGCCACGATCAATCATCCTACGTTTTCAAACACAAATAATAATAATAATAATAATAATAATAATAATAATAAGATCCTACGCAAAACACTTTCAATACAATGACCATAAGAGCATTACAGCAAACCACAGCACATACCCAAGGCACACAGAGCTGCGCTCGGTAGTGAAGTGAAAGCATGTTATGAAAATAAGACTACTGAATAATAATAATAATAATAATAATAATAATAATAATAATAATAATAATAATAATAGAGAAAGCAACCATCCTCTGGGATATGCCAATACACATATGAGAAAACAACCATACTCTGGGATATAACAATACACACGAGAAAGCAACAATACTCTGGGATATGCTAATACACACAGATAGAGAAATTAAGGCCAATAGACCGGATATAGTTGTCAGAGATCATCAAGCAAAAGTTTTTTTCTAATTGAAAGAATTGAAATTGAAAACGAATGAAACTCAAAATAGGTGGGTGAAGAAAAGAATGCATGGTCAATTTCATAGGGATGTTGAAGATAAGACAGACAGAGAATAAAGATGGATGTGGATGACTAAAAGTGATTTAAAACCTGAAACGGAAGCTCTAATCTGTCCTGCCTAAGAGCAAGCACTAAGAACAAATACATGAAATACAGAATAGACAACACAGCAGGAAGTAATAAGTGCAGAATCTGTGGACAAAATGGTGAAACCGTATGGCATATTACCAGCCAATGTACGCCACTAGCCCAGAAAGAATATAAGAGACACCACGACAATATAGCCAGTGTTGTGCAATTAGACACTTTGCAACAAGTATGGACTTGACAGAGCAAAAATTGGTACGACTACAAAACTGAAGGCATCGTCGAAAATAGAAATGCAAAGCTCCTATGGGATTTTATGATTCAGTGCGACCATGAGAAAGAGAACGGGAAGCTGGACATAGTCTTGCAGAAAACAGCACTGCTTAGAACCACTCGAATACTACGGAAGGTGCTCGAAAAATAAGAGGTGTTACCTTAGTTCACTGGTAGTGAACAGCTGACACTGTAGTACATCTCCAGCGTTAGAAGCTGTGCAAAGGCAATAATAATAATAATAATCCCTTCTACTAGAAGTACAAGGCTTCAGATTTGAGGAAAGGGATTAAGTCAATTACATCGACTCGAGTGCGCAACTGGTACTTAATTTATATTCCCCGAAAGGATGAAAGGTAAAGCTGACCTCGGAGGAATTTGAACACAGAACGTAGCGACGGGCAGAATACCGCAAAGCATTTCGTCCAGCGTGCTAATGATTCTGCCAGCTCGTCGCCGCAATAATAATAATAATAATAATAATAATAATAATAATAATAATAATAATAATAATAATAATAATAATAATAATAATAATAATAATAAGATAAGAATAATAATAAGAAGAAAAGACACCGGGGAAGTTTAACATGTGAGAACGATAAATCACTGCTCCGAAACTTATCCAAAAACATCGGAAATAAAGACATCGCATTGAGCCAAAAAATAGCTGACAAAGGGTTGGACTATATCCGAGTAAGTAATACTCATTGAAATTTATTTCTATTTTTCCAAATATAATGATGTATTTTAATTTGATACCTCCACTACCCGCACAGCGATCGTAAACACACGTGTTACATCAAAATCAAACCATCTTCGAACCCCAAAACACCATGTACAAAAAAATTACAAACAGATTAAATAAAACCGGTATTATTACACCCAAGAATAACAACCGAGAAGTGCGTACTGTTAGCTTGTTACGAAAAAAATACGAAGATCTGAACGCGCAAAACAATCTGACAACAGAAATAAACGAACCGGTACCCTACGAAAACGATGACCGTCAAAATAAAGGACCGGACGTTCTTCCTCATGTCCCGCAAACAAAACCAAAACGGCATAAATGGACACGTGGGGAATACATTTCGATATTATACGCCTATTTCACAGCAGTGCTCTACCCAGAAAACGAAAACGCAACAACACATACATATAAAATATGGAAGAAAAATAATGTAAATATAGACCTCGATAAAACAATGAACCCTAACAAACTAGCTAGCATAAGAAGATATATTCTAAAAGCAAAAAAAATATCAGAAATAGAAATAGAACAATTGAAAGGAAAAATACATCAGGAAAATCTAGATAGTAGTCACACAGCAATGCCAAATAATAATATAAACACTGAGATAGCAAAACACGAGGACAAACGTAACATTTCCGGCAAAAACGAAATAAACAAAAAACAACAAACCCAGACCGTAGACATGTATAATAGTGTACAAAAAGCACCAATCAAGAAGACCACAGACAAACATATGAATGAAAAGGAAGGCAAAACAAATCTAAAGCCTGGGAATAACGAAGGGAAACCTAATAATTACGATACTATGAAAATGAGAATAACCAAAGAACTGAAAACCACAGATCTTAGAATGGACCACAGATTATATCTCCCAAAAATCAAAATAGACAATAAAACAACATAAATAATAAATAGCATAAACCTGGCCGTCACGGAACTAACAACCACAGAAACAACAGGCAATATCACTGAGTTAAATGACATAATATATGCGGCAGCCACTGCAGCCACAAAAGAAGCAGGATACTCACTCAAACCCATCCGAACAGGAGTTCTACCACCCAAACAGACCTTGTGGATAAATAACATCCAGAACAAAATTTAAAAAAAGAGAAAAGATTTATCGATTCTCAACGAAATTAGTAAACAATCAACACAACTAAGTAACAAGAAGAAAACAAAAATACTGTACAAATACAGCATTACAGAAAAAGACTTACCTGAGGCAAAAGAAAAACTAAAGCCAGACATCCTTGCCAAAGCACAAAGGATCCGCCTGTATGAGAAACGCCAACGTTTCTTTGAACAAAACAAACAGTTCAAATCCAACCCCAAAAAAACTCTACCAAGAACTGGGTAAAAATAAAATAGACATTACTTCAGCACCAACAGCAGAAGAACTAGAGAAATTCTGGAAACAAATATGCTCGGTGAAGCAACAACCCCAGACAAGGATCATTAAAACAACGAACTTAGCACCTGAGCAACTCTGGGCCCCTATAACAACTGAAGAGGTCACCCAGACAACGCAAAGACTAAGCAACTGGAAGGCACCTGGACACGACAAGATCCCCAATTTCTGGTTAAAACACCTGCCAGGAATGCATAAAAAGCTGGCAGAAAACTTTAACAACATACTAGCAGAGCCAGAGACAATGCCTGAATGGCTCACAAAAGGGAAAACCATCTTAATCCCCAAATCCACGGAAACGGAGAAACCACAAAACTATAGACCTATAACCTGTCTCCCTACGATCTACAAAGCCTTTACTGCAATAATATCGCAGAGATTGAGTAAACACCTGGAAAATAACAACCTGTTTCCAGAAGAGCAGAAGGGATGCTGCAAGGGCTCATACGGCTGTAAAGATCAATTATTGATCAATAAAGCCATAACTGAAGACAGCCGCAGAAAGAAGAAAGGCCTCAGTATGGCCTGGGTGACTACCAAAAGGCCTTCAACAGTGTTCCCCACACGTGGATTCTGGAAACGCTAGCCATAAACAAGGTGGCACCAAATATTATAAAATATATAGGGCACTCAATGAACAAATGGCAAACAGTGCTCGAAACAAAAGAGGGACTTGTGAAAACGAAAGCCATCCCCATTAGAAGAGGAATATTCCAGGGAGACACGCTCTCTCCACTCCTGTTCTGCCTGGCACTCACACCTTTAACAGAATTGCTAAATAGAACTGGATGCGGTTACAAATGCTACGGAAAAACAGTCAGCCACCTTCTATATATGGATGACCTAAAATTATATGCTAAAAACGACAAAGAGCTAGAAACACTACTACAGACAGTACACGGCTTTACCAAGGAAATAGATATGAAATTCAGATTAGAAAAATGTGCCAAAGCAACCCTGAAAAGAGGAAAATTAGTTAAAAGCAGCAATATAACACTAGATAAAGCCAATGAAATAAGAGAACTAGACGAAAGCCAACCATACAAGTATTTAGGAGTCAATGAACTAGATAGGATACAACATACACAAATGAAAGAAAAATAAAGAAAGAGTACTATAGACGAGTTAGATCAATACTAAAAACAGAGCTCAATGCTAAAAACAAGATAATGGGTATCAACACTTTAGCTGTCCCAGTTATAAGCTACAGCTACAACATCCTTAACTGGACACTAAACGAACTATGTAAAATAGACAGGAAAACAAGAAAAATAATGACAGGATATACGATGCACCACCCAAAATCTGACATAGAAAGGCTATATATACAACGCACAGAAGGTGGCAGGGGTCTTATACAGCTAGAAAACTATTATAAAATAACCACCATAGGACTGCAAAAATACCTACTTCAAAAGCAAGGGAAACTAATACAAATAGCCACAAAACACGAGCAAAACAAAAAATTGTTTTCAGTATTTAAGGAAGCTGACAAATACAAACAAGAAATCAATCTACCTAACAAATACGAAGAAGAAGAAGAAGAAACAACAAAAGCTATAAAACAAATGAAATCCAAACTAAAACTAGAACAGCAACGGACCATGATAAAACGATGGCAAGAAAAGCCCCTACATGTTAAATACTGGGCTAAACTAAATGCGAAAAAATAGACAGAGAAAAATCCCAACAATGGCTGAGAAGCTCAGGACTCAAAGCAGAGACTGAAGGATTTTTAATTGCTGCACAAGACCAAAGCCTCCCCACCAGAAATTACCAAAAACACATAATGAAAAGAAATATAACAAGTAACTGTAGAATATGTGGAGATGGACAAGAAACAATAAATCATATTATCTCTGGCTGCCCAGTCCTGGCTAAGAAGGAATATATTCACAGACACGACAGAGCTGGGACCTATATACACTGGAAGCTATGCCAACACTATGGAATAACAACAGAAAAAAGATGGTATAAACACACGCCAGAAAAGGTCACAGAAAACGAGAAAGCAACCACACTCAGGGATATGCCAATACACACAGATAGAGAAATTAAGGCAAATAGACCAGATATAGTTGTCAAAGATCATGAAGAAAAAAATGCTTTCTAATTGATGTATCAATACCAGCAGATGACAACGTTTCTCTAAAAGAAATGGAAAAACTTTCAAAATACAAAGACCTGGAAATAGAGATAACTCGAATGTGGAATCTAAAAACAGAAACAATTCCTATCATAGTAGGTGCCTACGGTATAATAAAAAAAAATATTCAGACAAATACATAACAAAAACACCAGGACTTACAAATATATATAACATATAGAAAACTGCACACATTCTACGCAAAACACTTTCAACACAGTAAACATAAGAGCACCACAGCAAACCACAGCACATACCCAAGGCGCACAGAGCTGCGCTCGGTAGTGAAGTGAAAGCACGTTATAAAAATAAAACTACTGAACAATAATAATAATAATAATAATAATAATAATAATAATAATAATAATAATAATAATAATAATAATAATATGTGCTTTTTGGGGATTTCTTCGACCGCAACATGAAGCCTCCTCCTTCCTCTCGTGATGATAGAGTTGGGGATATTTTCTATCTGCTCCTCTTCATCTTGGCAGAGCAGAGGGGCATCATCACTGCCTCTATCCAATTTTGTTTCCTCAACTTGTATGCCTGGAAGATATTCTCTAGTTCATTCAGGAAGGCTGCTGCTATATATTCTATATCGATTTCCACGTCGACCACCTTAATCCATACTGCTCTTCTCCCAAGGTTCGTTGGGACGAGGAGCAGTTCCTCACTGCGAAGAGAGGTGACTGAATGTTTCCTCGCCTTTTCTTCGCTTTGGATCCTCATTTCTACGGTCCCAAAACGCCTCCACCTGCTAACGTAAGTCTTATTATCCCAAAGAGAGCGAAGAGAATTTTCTATTAGTGCTTCGGTTGCCCTCTGTACTTTATGTGTTTTTAGACTCATTACTTTGTGTTATTGTTTTCTTCGGGGTCTCTTGTTCGATTTCAATGGAAGTGTCTAATGTGATAATTCTCCCCTCCTTCTTCAAGAGACCCTTCGCCTTCTCCAAATAATTCATTACCTAATTTGATACTTTCCAAGCGGTTGCACGCTGAAGCGAACCCGCTTCGACCTGCTTCGCTTGCATGCGAAGAAATCTCTATTTTTCCATCATTTTTACTCTCTTATTTCTTTTCTTCTTTCTTCTCTTCTTCCTTTGTTTTCTTCTTGAGGGCGGGTAAGTCTTCGTTGAACTGGCTGTCCAACTTCCCGTCCTCACTCCCTCGCTCTGTCGCCATTACTTTTGGTATAATTTTCGAAGAAATTGGTGATTTAACCCTCAGCTCTAAAGAGGGACTTTTTTTTAACAAAAGCTAGCTCCCTAGGAGGGCAGATAAATTACAACACGAATTGAACAATAGAAACAAGAGTTCAACAACTTGTGACAACAAAAATCAAACAATTTGGGGAACTCAAAACGTATAACTTACAGAGAGGGCAACCCCAGTAATAACAATAATACTAACCCTTTCTACTATAGGCACAAGGCCTGAAATTTGGGGGAAGGGGCCAGTGGATTAGATCAACCCCAGTACGCAACTGGTGCTTAATTTATAGACCCCGAAAGAATGAAAGGCAAAGTGGACCTCGGAGGAATTTGAACTCAGAAAGTAGCAGCAGACGAAATACCGCTAAGTATTTCACCCGGCGTACTTACGATTCTACCACCTCACCGCTTTATTTTTATTATTATTATTATTATTATTATTATTATTATTATTATTATTATTATCAATAATAATAATAATAATAATAATAATCCTTTCTATTATAGGAACACGGCCTCGAATTTGGGGGAAGGAATTAAGTCTATTACATCGACCCCAGTGCGTAACTGGTACTTAATTTATCGACCCCGAAAGGATGAAAGGCGATGTCGACCCCGGCAGCATTTGAACTCAATAAAAATAATGGTTCCAAATTTTGTTCCATGCCAGCAATTTGGGGCGGGGTGGGGATAATGATAAGGCTCAGAAAAACTCGGCAGAAGAAAATGCACCTGATAGTCTTCGTGTAATATCGTGCAATAACTGTCTGAAATGTTCACCCAATGTTTTCCTTTGTTGAGGAACAGAAAAATACTTCCGGTAAGCACAAAGGCTGATGTTAAAACACCGAAGGCTTAAACGATCGATTGAGGATTGATAAAATAATATTCGAAATGGAGATGTATCAATGCAACAATTGTGTGAGCAAAATCCTTTTAAAAAAATATCCGATACGGTAGCTTACTCATCAGAATTACTATCCCCACATTGGTGAATGAATTCACGAAGTCAGAAATACTGCCCTTATTGTTTATATTGTGCATAATACAGTTGAGGTTATTACTGCGGAAGAGAGGAGTTGGGTATGGCTGAGAAAAATTTGAATTTGAAGCCAACTTTTGTTCATGCAACATCTTGAATTACTCCTTTATTTAGTTAGACCACGGGAATAGAAATCCAGATAAAGAAAAGAAAGTGCGATACGTATAAAATGACGATGAGAAAGTTGATGTTATCAAACGGCATTCTGTTATCTGATGGTGAAGTAACGAAGGACATTGAAAGCATAATTGCTTGGGAATACTAGCATTTGACAAGATCAAGGAAAGAAAGAAATGGAAAAACTATTTAGAAAAGAATGCCAAAGAATATTAATATTGGTGTTAAATAGAAGAAAAATGCTAGCAATAAATGCATAGATTATATTAGATATGAAATCCGAAGCAAACATACTCAATAACTCTAGGTTTGACAGAAAAATGTGAAAACTGATGACAAGGCATGAAACGTGCTACCAAATAACCGCTCTATATGGAAATGATAATAAAGAAATAAATTATGTATAAACTGTTATTAATGTGCATTGTTTCGAAATGGATAGAATTGCTTGTACTTGATGGACGCTTGTGCTTACGTTGATTGTTACGTTATTTTATTGTGCTTTTTTTTTTTGTAATAGTAAAACATTTATTTTAAAACCATATGCATTTCTCTAGATACAGGTTTTGATAACAGAAACAAACTGGATAGTATAAGACAAAACTAAATATATCTTGTATACTCTGTTTGTAATACTGATTTCTTTTTTTTATTTCAAATTTCA
Organism: Octopus bimaculoides; assembly: GCF_046866305.1. Classification (NCBI taxonomy): domain Eukaryota; kingdom Metazoa; phylum Mollusca; class Cephalopoda; order Octopoda; family Octopodidae; genus Octopus; species Octopus bimaculoides. Next base: position 51,266,153 of record NC_142930.1, on the reverse strand, counting down.
TAACAAAAATATCCGCAAATAAAAATGTATATCAAGCACTGAATAAATCATTATTCGTTCAAGTCGAACTAACAGAAAACTTAACGAAATAAGACCTCTATGCATTTATACGTGCAATTTGAGAAATCTATACTTAGTAGTCAAACCTACCACAACAGTTTTATTATTAATTCTGCTTCTAGCGTGTATAAGAAAAAGACCTGGAATATATTGAATACTAACATTCAAAACTAGAGGCTTACCACAAATATGATTAAGAAATGTGTGTACTCAAATTCCCAAGAAACTCTATTTTACTTTCAATGCGCGCGAAACGAACATTCATATTCATCCTCCCGCTTTACTTAAATTCAGAATTAATTGAATATAGAATATTTAGCAATGATATTTTATGTGATATATCCTCTAAGATTACAGGAATTACCACCCCTCTTACACTCAGAGACAATATTCGTGCAGTCATTTATTGATTTCACTTACTTAAGAATAATATAACTCAAAAAGTTTTCAGTTTGATATTATTAAATGTTATGGATCCTTTCCATTTGAACGGCACATCGAGAAATTAAATTTTTGCAACTAAACACTTTCAAACTTCGTATACTGGTAGAATGTGTCATATAAAACATCTTTTACTCTTAGTGCTGTTGAGAAAAGTTTCTATTTTCAAAGTTATTTCGTGTCAGAGTTGTCGTATTTCGGTAATTTCAACCAATCAATGACATGTATTCAGCTGAATAAAATTACTGCTGTTGTCTGTCAACAACTATCGGTGTATATTTCGTTTGTCACTGTTATTTATGACATCGTTCGTGCGTTTGTACTGGTTTTAGCTTTAGGGTTTTAGGGTTCGGGTTCGGGTTTTAAACTTAGGGTTAGTGTTAGGGTTTTAGGATCAGGGTTAGGGTTTTAGAGTTAGGGTTAGGGTTTTAGCATTAGGGTTAGGGTTCGGATTTTAGAATTAGGGTTAGGGTTATGGTTAAAGTTTTAGGGTCAGGGTTAGGGTTTTAGGGTTAGGGATAGGGTTTTAGAGTTAGGGTTAGGATTTTAGGGTTAGGTTAGGGTTAGGGTTTTAGGGTAAGGCTTAGGGTTTTAAAGTTATGGTTAAGGTTAGTGTTTTAGGATTAGGGTCAGGGTTTTAGAGTTAGGGTCAGGGTTTTGGGGTTAGGGTTAGGGTTAAGGTTTTAAGGTTAGGGTTAGGGTTGGGGTTTTAGGGTTAGGGTTAGAGATGGGAATTTAGGGTTAGAGTTACGGAAAAATGTGAAAAATGAAAAAATTGGAGGGGGATGGGGCAAAAATGTATTTCCGATAATTGTAGCTGAAAAACTGGAAAAAAGACAACTAAAAGCAGTAGAAATGCATGAACAATTGTGGTGGTGCCATGAAGTAAACATGCTTCAGATACACTCGTTTATTCATACAAACGTAACTGAGATGAAATATGTCATAAATAACAGTATCAAACGAAATATGCACCGCCAGAAGTTGTTGTTGACAGACAACGGCAGTAATTGTATTCAGCTGAATACATGTCATTGATTGGTTAAAATTACCGAAATACGACAACTCTAACACGAAATAACTTCCAAAATACAAACTTTTCTCAACAGCACTAACAGTAAAAGAAGTCTTATATGACACATTCTACCAGTGTCCGAAGTTTGAAAGTGTTTAGTTACAAAAAAATAATTTCTCGATGTGCCGTTATTACTCCTAAATTACTAAATTACCTCTTACTCGTTCTCTTAATAGCTCTCGTTCTAGTAATATTACCGAGGTCGAAGTGGGCGAACTGGCAGAATCGTTAGCGTGCCAGGCAAACTGCTTAGCGGCATTTCGTCAGTGGCATTTCGTTTTAAGTTAAAATTGCGTCGAGGTTGACTTTGCCTTCTATCCTTTCGAGGTCGATAAAATAAATACCACTAAGATACCGAAGTTGATTTAATCGACTTATTCCCTACCTTCAAAATTGCTTGTCTTTTACCAAACTTTAAAACTGATATTACCGAGGTCGAAATGTGTATTATTATACAAAGAAGTAAAATGTTATCAAATGCAACCATTATATGTGGATTAAAAAAATTTGTTTGCACAATTTGATGTTAGTATAAGAGTCAATGTCTCCGTGTTTAGGAGCAATTTTTGTTTTTTACTGTATTAAAAATTCTCTGTAACATGTGTGTAGAACCGAGTAACGTCATTCCCTAATATGTTATATATATTTGTAAGTCCTAGAATGAGGATAAGTTTTATACTTGTTTACTCTTATTTATCAATTTTCTGTTTTGATTTTTATCATACTCCAAGTTCCTATTATTAAAGAGAATGTTTCTCTTTTAACAACCCACATTCGTGCTAGCTTTATTTTCAGGATTAGTTGGATAATTTCTCCCTTTCTTTTGGAAATATATTGCCTCCTGAGACCGATACTATTACGAGACATTTCTTTTTCCGAGTGTTCCTTGCAGACAGTAACTAGTTGATTAACCTTGAACTCTTTCTGTGTTTAATGTATTGGTATAAAAATAATAATAACAATAATCCTTTTTAATTAAGGCAGAAGGCCTGGAATTTGGAGGATGGGGAAAGTCGAATAATATTAATAATAATAATCCTTTCTACTAAAGGTACAAAGCTTGAAATTTGTGGGGAGTGGGATAGTCGATTACATCGACCGCAGCAGTTGACTGGTTCTTAATTTATCAACCCCGAAAGGATAAAAGGAAAAGTGGACCTCGATGGAATTCGAACTCAGAAAGTAGTGACAGACGAAATATCAATAAGCATTTCGCCCGGTGTGCTAACGTTTCTGCTAGCTCAACGCCTTGCCGATGATGATGATAATAATATACTAGTAACGGTGAAAAAATTCAGTGATGACATCAATACGGAATTTGGCCTTGAAAAGTGTGCAAAAGCTAAGTTCAGACGTGGTAAACTGGCAGCTAATACCACGACCCAACTTGATCATGATACATCTATCAAAGACCTGGACCAAGAAGGCTTTTATAAGTAATGTTGGGATACAGGAAGGGAAACAGATTCAACATGGATCAATGAAAGAGAAGATCGCGAAAGAGTATTATGGACATATCAGAATGGTTCTGAATACTGTGCTGAACTATGAAAATAGAATTGCACCTTGGAACATTCCACAGTTTATGCTAATATTGTTTGAGCGCAATACTCCTTTAGAATGATATATTTGGAGCTTCGTGTTCCACAGTGACATATACTTTTAAAAATCTGAAATCAAAGGAGAAATTTTGAAAATGTCCAGCGATTTCAGAATCCACGAATGTGGTATGCTGTCAAAGGCTTTTTTATAATCAATCCATGAAGAAATGAGATTTCTGCGCTTATATGGCTGTTTTCAAGGATCATGCGATTAATTAGGAGTTGTTCTTTGCATCCATATGAGCCTCGTCTGCATCCTTTTTGTTCAGTGAGAAAGAGGTTATTCTCTTCCATAAACGTATATGTTTTCTCCACTAGAATAGATGTTAAAATCTTATAGGTAGTAGACAAACATGTTATAGGCCGGTAGTTTTTGGTGTCTTTGGTTTCTTTATTTTTGGGGTGGAGGTAAGGAATACCATTTGCCATCCAATGGGGAGTTTTTCCCGGGTCTTTCATAACACTATTAGATAGTATTACTAACATTTTGTGTGCGGACGAGAGAAATACCAGGGGATTTCCACTTTTGAGCCTTCGTTAATCCCCTCCTTATGTCGGCGATTGAGATGTCTTCTCATACCTGTTCTTGTAGATTTTTGTAGGCATCTTGCGTGCGTTTGATCCAGTCTGTATTTTCATTGTATGGTTTCTCATCACTCCAGATCCCTTTCCAAAAGTTTTCAACATCTTCCATTAGGGGTGGATTTTCAATGGTTATTTTTTTTCTTTCCCTATTTCCCTGTAAAATGATTTCGCATTGGATTTGAACATCTTATTTTGCTTGTAGAATTTGATTCTTTTCTCAAATCTGCGTATTCTCTGAGCTTTTGCTTGAACTTTTTGTTTAAGTGTTTCATTCGCTGACATCAGTTCTTCTCTTGTTGAGAGTCCATATTTTCTCACGTTCTTCCTGCCTTATCTTGATCTTACACCATTTCCAGAGGTTAGCTCAATTAATATTGATATCTCCCTTCGCAATGATTCAATCTCTGCTTCAATTTTACTCCTCCAGTTTGATTTTCTTTTCGAATTTGGTATTGTTGGCTTTTTGGGTGTTACACAGCGTCTTTCGATTACATTAGCAACAGAGTAAATAATTTCATTTAACTTATTAAGATCGGGTTTTTAGTTGTTGTATGATTTCTTGTGTAACGCAGTTACCAATTTTTATTTGTGTTTTATGTTGATGTACATATTATTATTATTATTATTATTATTATTATTATTATTATTATTATTATTATTATTATTATTATTATTGTTGCTGTTGTTGTTTTTGTTGTTATTATCATTTTCCTTATCGTCACTTTTCAATTCTGTTCCCTATTCTTGCCCAATGTTTTCCTGACACCTAGGACAGAGAAATGCACTGTATACATAAGTAGGCCATTAAAATAAACATACCAACTTTTTCATTTGCAAAGTTATGTGATAGAGAAAAAGGGGAAGAAAGACAGAGAAAAGGTTAAAAAATGAAAAATATAAAAGTAAACAAAGAAAATAAAGGGCAAAAAGGAAAGAAAATTCACAGCGACAATACTCTTCTCAATTCATGTGACGTACCAGTTAAGACAATCTTTTGCATTTCCTGCATGGGTGGTAATCCAGGGATCATTCTCAAATAATTTTCAGTTCCTGTTTTGATCATTCCAAGTGCTCCGACAATCACTGGTATTGTAACCGTCTTGAGATGCCATCTGTGCCCCTCTAGCATTATTAAACGTTGTTTAGTTTCGACTTTTGTCTTGTTTTTGAAATTATCATAAATATTTGAGGATTGGAAGGGGTAATAGAAGGAAGAGAAGCAACTTGGCGAATAGACCAAATTCCACAGCTCTGTAAATAGGTTCGGCACTTGGTGAGAAGGCGATCAATATTAGGACTTTGCATTCGTGCGCGATCAGGGGACAAAAGAAGCGTCACACCTTTGCGGTCAGCAGAGATCAAACGTGTTCACTACTACAAGCGATCAATAAGATCGCTGACCTTGGCCTTGGGACAAACCAATTCACCTTGTTCACCTTTTAATTACTGATAGAAAAAATAATATGTATATACTGATGTTTACATCGTTGAATTTTTGAATTTTTGAATTTTTTGGATTTTAAAAATTTTCCCTTTCTTTTTATAGGTTTTACTGTGGTTTACAGTTTTCGTACTTGTGAAGTTTGTATATATTGACAGATGCTTATCTTCTTAGTTTTTATCGTGCGTTTAATTAGTTGTTGCAATATAACGTATGTTTACCTATTCGAGTAGTCAGGGAGAAAAGAAGAGTAGAATTTTCACAGAAAGTTGTAGATTTTAAAGTTTGAACTGTTCTAAAGATGATCGTTTGTATGTCGAATCAGAGTAAACTGTAGTGTTCTTGCAATAAAAAAGAAGTTTACATTTTCGAATATTCAGGGGAAAAGGAAAAAAAAGAAAAGAAGTGTAAAGTTTTCACAGAGAATTGTTGATATTAAAGATTTAAATCTTCTGAAAAGGATTTTTTTGTATATTCGAACAGAAAAAACTGTAGTGTTCTTACAATTAAAAGTATGTTTAAATTTTCGAATATTCGGAGAGAAAGGAAAGGATAGATATTCACAGAAGTTGTTAATATTGAAGTTTTTTAAAGATGATCGTGTGTGTGTTCATCCAGAGAAAATTGTAGATATGTAATTTTCTAAACTTATTTTGAGAGAAATTTAAAATACTCGCAGGAGATTGTAGTGTTTCCGTATATTCGGCTACTGACTGGTCAGAGCAGCGAAGGACATTCTTCTTCTTCTTCTTCTTCTTCTTCTTCTTCTTATTATTATTATTATTATTATTATTATTATTATTATTATTATTATTATTATTATTATTATTATTATTATTATTATTATTATTATTCAGTAGTTTTATTTTTATTTTTATAACGTGCTTTCACTTCACTACCGAGCGCAGCTCTGTGCGCCTTGGGTATGTGCTGTGGTTTGCTGTGGTGCTCTTATGTTTACTGTATTGAAAGTGTTTTGCGTAGAATGTGTGCAGTACCCAGTAGTGCAATTTTCTGTATGTTATATATATTTGTAAGTCCTGGTGTTTTTGTTATGTATTTGTCTGAATATTTTTTTATTATACCTAAGGCACCTACTATGATAGGAATTGTTTCTCTTTTTAGATTCCACATTCGAGTTATCTCTATTTCCAGGTCTTTGTATTTTGAAAGTTATTATTATTATTATTATTATAATAATTATTATTATTATTATTATTATTATTATTATTATTATTATTATTATTGAGTGAGAGAGCAGTGCATGCCATCAAAGTGACACGGGTAAAATATACGAAGCCCATTATACCCATCATGACTACCCGTCTGATAAAGGTACACCAGGCACATGCATCACGACCATATGTATGCGACATGGTGATCTCACATCAAGATAAACAGCGCATGACCTCGCAGGTGGGGCCCAGTTAGAATTTTCTTCAGGTCGAGTAGCCCATCCCGCTCAAAAGGTCCCTGAATAAGGTTTGTTCAAGGATGTTGAGCAAAACACCTATGTTTCCAAAGGTGAATTATCCAAACCCCAAAGAATTCCTTTCAACACATGGCTATGAAGCTCCCCAACTACTTCTGCGCGTGATCAGAGATGCACATATCGTCAAACACCAAGGGACATGCTCAACTGGTTAAGGTCAAACAACTGACAAGTAAATCTGTGGCATTAAGCAGAATATTTGCTGTAGCCCATCTTTTATACCAAAACAATGTACATGATAACACTTCCAATCAGTTAAGATCAGAAGCCATGAGAGCCACTGCCTGGTACTGCATCAGGGCTTTTTATTATTATTATTATTATTATTATTATTATTATTTTATGTTTGACTTTTGTTTTGCATTTGTACAAGTTGGATCCAAGTCTCACCCAGAGACCTCAAGAGACAACAAGTTAGAAGTTCATGTAGGTGTTATGCCTAGGGTACCATATATTTGGATTTGTACAGTTTTGTTCAAGTGAATGTTTAAGAAACCATAAGAAAATTATGTTTGCTTTAAAATTTGAGATCACATAGACAGTATTTTACGTAGGATATGGGCAGTTCCCATGAGCACTATCTTTTGGACTTCAGCCATTTTGGGGTTTCCTGGTATCTGAGCTAGGTAGTAATCAGCCCGTTTCGCTGTCATTCCAAGGGCACCTATGACAATAGGTATTGTTTTCGTC
>NC_142930.1:51251268-51253768 GCF_046866305.1 Octopus bimaculoides | reverse complement strand
TCTCTGCCCTTATTCTTGTATATATATATATATATATATATATATATATATATATATATATATATATATATATGTCCTCCTGGGGCTAAAAGCAACAGTAACATCCACCCCTAGGGGTCAGCCACACTTAAGTGGCAATATACTACACTTTATCGTGCAGTTACTGTTAATACTTCATTTAGAGAATTAACATTGCTTGTTTTCACCTTTTCAATATCAGTGAAGAATGTCACTGGAAAAGAAGATATAAGGTTTGCCAGGTTTTTGTCTCTCTCACCAAGGTCATCAGCTGTCGAACGCCGACGAAGGGAAATTACCCTGAAATCCGGATACGTTCGTGCTGCTGGTCGAGGTGAGAGGGATAACTCCCTTGGCAAACAGGACACAGTCGTGTGTCGATAAGCCAGCTGGAGGAGATGTCCTCCTGGGGCTAAAAGCAACAGTAACATCCACCCCTAGGGGTCAGCCACACTTAAGTGGCAATATACTACACTTTATCGTGCAGTTACTGTTAATACTTCATTTAGAGAATTAACATTATATATATATAATTATGATTATTATAATATCTGGTAATTAGTCATATATTAATATAGTAATTAATATCGATTAATTATCAGGGGGCCAGCACATTTAAAGAATCAAAGAGATTCAGAAATATTATCTGCAATCTCAGGGGATTAAGGTACATTTTAAAAAATAAGGTCGACCACTAACGTGGACAATTAATGCGCTAGAAATAGATCACATCTTGTGTCTATTAAGACCTAAAAAGTTCCCAACATGTATATATATATATATATATATATATATATATATATATATATATAATATATATATATATATATATATATATACACATATACATATACGTTCATCTACATACATATATCTATATGTGCGTGCAGTGTGTGTGGGAGGGTGTTTATGTGTAATAAGATGATTTTTGCTCTCTTCTTCATCTTTCTAGAAATAAATTTTCATTTTATTTGACTGTAAACATCATTACTACAATATTGTCACTCTCTCTCTCTCAGATATGTCTGAACATGTAACTTTGTTCAACCTCGTGCACCCTCCAAATCGTCTCCACTAACTACATCTGCTGGCTGGAAAGTTAATTGACTGTCCTATGGTAAATATCCTCTGTGGGTACACAGATACATACATATATATATATATATATATATATATATATATATATATATATATATATATATATATATATATAACAATTGCAGCGTGGAAGGTGTTTATAAGCCATTTAAAATAACACACAAAAGCCGTCAGATTCACTTCAACATTTAAATTTAATTTGTTAAAACGACGAAAATATTTTGACAAATTAAATTTAAATGTTGAAGTGAATCTGACGGCTTTTGTGTGTTATTTTAAATGGCTTATAAACACCTTCCACGCTGCAATTGTTTTCGTTCCAGCACACGATCTCAGATCAGGTCACTTGCTATGCAAGTACATCTCCGTAACGTGTGTGTGTGTGTGTGTGTGTGTGTGTGTACTTATATATACGTATATGAATGTGCGCGCCAGCTCACAAATTAGAACCAGTGCTAAGAAGGAACACTGTATGATTCGTTTCCTTGGTCGGACCTTCGGTGACTAATGCAGCTCACATGAGGAGGCTTTGCTAGAAATTTACAGGAAATGTACTAAGACCCATCGAATGGGAGATGAGCTCAGAGTAAGATCTACTACAATCAAGCAACAAAGGGGGAGTCATAGAAGTAAACGAGACAAGGATGCGCGCACATTGAGAACTTTGTCAGAACATCCATCAGAAGTCGGAAAACTGAGTATCGTAATCTCCCACAATCCAGTATGCCAACTTGGTTGGTGAAAACTAGGAGAAAGAAGGACGAACGTAAAACCTCCCTTTGATGTTCCCATCGATTGTCTTGATCTTTTCTTGTTACTGGAACACAGTGGCTGATATATAGGGAGTAGTCTTCGTGTTCTGTTACAATAACCTCTAGAGCTACAGGTTCTTTCATACACCGAAATACATAATGCCTCACATAACTGGTACAATTGATAATTGAACAATTGTATGAGGAATATGACAAAATAATTACTTTAAACCATACTACTCTCTTAAAGTTCTTTGTAGATGGGTGTGTTACCATGTATGCAGACTAGAGGTGTTGGAAGCATACAATCACAAACTTGCACATTGTGTGGTAGATTTATTTTAATTTCATTATCTTGGATAGTATCTTATGTGAGGGAGAATCATTATTTACTGGGAAGGAATGAGAAAAAGTGTACCATGCATTGTCTGCATCACAAGCAGTTTGATTTATCGCTGATGAATTGTTGCAGACAAACATGCACTTCATGGTTGTCTCAGTGTCTCAATGCCGATTTAGATTCGGTACAAACACCAATGTTGATATTTGATGTCGGACTGTTACAAGATAAATGCATAGAGCAAAGACTTCTTTCGAACTTTTGGTTCATCTAACGTAGGCCTTTGAATCTT
>NC_142930.1:51178768-51241268 GCF_046866305.1 Octopus bimaculoides | reverse complement strand
TGTTAATTTCAAAGAATACACAACTCAAATCTCCTCCAAAGTAAGAGTCTCTGACTTCACTGCACTTGTTGCAGCACTCCAGCTACTTTGTGAAGGTGCCATACAGGTTTTCCACGGTGAAAGTATCCAGGACCCTTGTCACAGTCTCCTTCAGTTTCTCCTTCAGCTTGGGGAACAACCCATCCAAAAATCTGGATAAACAACCCGACCAAAAAGGTCTGGTTTGTTGGGTGGAGGAGAAGCAGATCTGATTCCCACCTCTATCAAGTAGTTGATAACCAGGATGGAACTGTGTTCTGGGCTTTTACAACGAAATCTCTTCCTCAACTTCCTCATAACCACCACATAGTACGCTCTGTTGACCGCCTGACAAGAGGAAATCTAGTGGAAGATGATGCCATTGCTGTCAAAAAATGGAATTGTCATGACTTGCTTTGTCGCGCCTTTTGTGCTCATACTAGTTACCCCCATAAGCCATTTGGGACATTTCATAAGTTTCCATGGCGTTTTTGCCCACAAAACTTTACTGCATATCGAGCTTCCAAATTGCCTTCACGTCCTGATAGCATTCTACAATCTAATAGGCTATAAGCAGTGCTTAGTAAGATATTTAGTAATGTTACAGCCGTCTCTCTCCATCTGGAATAACAAAAGTAGGCAGGTCAGATTATTAGTGGAATTGTAATGATATACAAACATTACAATAATATCGGACTGTTATAACTACTTTTCCTAAAATGTCTCAAAATTTCATGAGTGCTTGTTGCTGGCACTCCGTCTCTTACGACGTCGAGGGTTCCAATTGATCCGATCAATGGAACAGCCTGCTCGTGAAATTAACGTGCAAGTGGCTGAGCACTCCACAGACACGTGGACCCATAACGTAGTTCTCGGGATATTCAGCGTGACAAGGCTGACCCTTTGAATTACAGGCACAACAGAAACAGGAAGTAAGAGAAAGTTGTGGTGGAAGAGTACAGCAGGGTTCGCCACCATCCCCTGCTGGAGCCTCGTGGAGCTCTAAGTCTTTTCACTCAATAAACACACACAATGCCCGGTCTGGGAATCGAAACTGCGATCCTATGACCGCGAATCCGCTGCCCTAACCACTGGGCCATTGCGCCTCCACTTCATGAATGCATCTCGTATATAATATACATATGTAAATGTATGTAAAAATGCATGCATTAAATATATATATATATATATATATATATATATATATATATATATATATATATATATATGAGATGTCCTCCTGGGGCTAAAAGCAACAGTATATATATATATATATATATATATATATATATATATATATATATATGTAACAATTAGAAAATGGAGGAAAATATGCTGAACCCATCTACTTGCAGACGGTGTATCCCGTTGAATTCATTAATTTAATTCATAGCAAAAGTGACAAAAAAGGAAGAAAAGAAAAAGAAAGAAAGAACCAAAGCACAGGTGTCCATGGCAGACTATGTTATTTTGCCAACATGCTTTACATATAGAAGTACAAAGTACATAAGGAATTAGAGGATGAACAGAAGTTTAATCTTACAGCTGTTTCGGCCTAGTTTTGGCAGGCCCCATTCTATCCGAATATTCCTTTATGAAACAAAGATTTAATTATCACTACTACACGTTTAGGAACGGGAACAGAAGGAATTCTACCGGATTAAGTAGCTACATATGGGAGCTAAAGTATAAGGGCATCAATTTTAGCCTGCACTGGAAAATATTAGCATCCGCACCTGCATATAATAACAAAAATAGGAAATGCCTACTATGCATAAATGAAATCTTTTTCCTAATTAGGACCAACATCCCGATTATTAATAGTTTGAAGGAAAGAAACGTTTCATGCCTTCACAGAATTGGATGTACTTTCTCTAAATTCAAGTAGAACTCAGGTCTAGATACCGCGCATGTTTTTAATAATACATATTTAAGTTAACCACTATTTTTATGCTAGGTTATGGCATATGTAATGTTGTTATCTACATACATAGATCTAATATAAGAAAATACCTAGTACTAGGACACCGCCTTTCGCTAGCGATAACTAATTATGCCCTGCTGACATTGGGAGGGCTAACACTTGATACTTAGGTGAACATATATGTGGGTGCATAGATGTGCATGTGTATGTATGCATGTGTATATGTATATATGTGTATGTATATATATATATATATATATATATATATATATATATATATATATATATATATATATATATATGTATGTGTATATGTGTATGTATGTAGATGTGTATGTGTATGTATGTGTATATTTGTGTATGTGTGTGTGTGTGTGTGTATGTGTGTGTATATATGTGTGTGTGGGTGTGTATATATATATGGCTACAGAAATTAGGAGGTAACCCTAGCTTGATATTAACATATAGGCAGGAAGACATACGCTAGAAAATGGGTAGCACTGCAGGCACGGCCCCTTAATCAAATCTAATAGAAGTGGCTATGCGTATAGCTATGTGTGTATGTGTGTGCACATGTAGATGCACCTACATGTTGTTGTCGTTGGTATTGTTCTTGTTGCCGTTGGTCTTCTATTACTAGAGATACTCCTCCTGTGTGTATGCACATGCATATCTATTTGCTTGTGAGTGCATGCGTGGATGTGTGTACGTGCATGTGCGTATGTGGATGTGGATATCTATATGGATGTATGTATATGTATATGTGTATGTATATATATGTATATATATATGTGTATATATGTGTATGTGTATATGTGTGGGTATATGTATATGTGGGTGTGTATGCATGTATAAGTATGTGTGCGTGTGTGTACATCTAGTTGTGTGTGTGTGTGTGTGTGTATTTATGTATGTGTATATGTATAGGTGAGTATGTAGGTAGGTATGTAGTTGTGTACATACGGATGTAATGATAGTTGGCCACGCAGTTGTGTATGTATGAATAAGTATGGGTATATGTGAGGGGACATAATGTGTATAAGGATGTATATCTGGATATGTATAGATGAGAATGTAAGAGATGTGTGGCTGCTCGCATACATGTGTATATACATACACGCACGCATGAGCGTGAGTACGGGGGGATATACACAGCACGCGTGTGGGGGGGGGGCGCAGGCAGGCTAGCATCTTGACCGGCTAGTGGCTATCCAACCGTAGCTAAGCGTAGGCAGTTTAAAACAATAGTTGCCCAATTGGAAGGAGGAAGTTAACGGTAGTAATCAACCCTCTCCCATTAGCAGCAGAATGGTAGAGCCGTTGGAAGAGGCAACAGGATACCTTACACCGCTAAGTTTGAAAGTTTGGCATATTATTGTTGTTGTTGTTGTTGTTGTTGTCACCATCATCGTCACCTTCACTGTTATTGCTACTAGAACATTAATAACTTGTATAAAATGAACTTCTACATAGAACCTTCCAATATATACAGAAATAACACACACACACCCAACAAAACTTCCTTTCTAAAAAACACTTATAGCTTTCTAGATACGGCTAATAGAGCTGACACCACAAACAACGTATGTGGTGGAATGTTTGCTTATAATAACTTGTATATGCACACATGAGAGTAAGGGGACATCCGAGTAAGGCTGTGCACACGAACCCACACATATAGATGTGCATTGGAGTGCCTATAGCGACCTATCTATAATGTTTGTCCACATGCTATACCTTCATTTATGTATTCTTTATTATTACTATTATTATTTTTTTCCTGTTGTACCCTTATTTGTATTTTTATTTTTATTTTTATTTATATTTTGATTTCAATTTTATTTTTTTATTTTTATTTCTATCTTATTTTTGCTGTTGTTTTTCTTCTGGTCTCTACCACACCTCTGTTTTTACCTCTTGCTCTACATTTGTATGTAACCCTTTGTGAATCTCTGAAGAGGCCTAGAGATTCGGGCATGTAACCCCATTTCAAAATGTCATCCGATAATCACTCCGGAAAGGAATATTCGGATAGAATGGGGCCTGCCAAAACTAGGCCGAAACAGCTGTAAGTTTAAACTTCTGTTCATCCTCTAATTCCTTATGTACTTTGTACTTCTATATGTAAACCATGTTGGCAAAATAACATAGTCTGCCATGGACACCTGTGCTTTGGTTCTTTCTTTCTTTTTCTTTTCTTCCTTTTTTGTCACTTTTGCTATGAATTAAATTAATGAATTCAACGGGATACACCGTCTGCAAGTAGTTGGGTTCAGCATATTATCCTCCATTTTCTAATTGTTACACAAATTTTGGGTAAAACCTCCACTTTTACCCGCTCCCATTGATTGCACCTAGTATAGCACTAGTGTAGCAATAATTGGGTACCCTCCCAGCAGTATACTGGATAGATATTATCCCTTAGTGGGTTATACCCCCAACCCCTAACTCTCTCACGTTATATATATATATATATATATATATATATATATATATATATATATATATATATATATATATATATGTGTGTGTGTGTGTATATATATATATATATATATATATATATATATATATATATATATATATATATGAATATATATATATATATATATATATACATATATGTACATATATATATATATATATATATATATATATATATATATATATATATATATATATATATATATGCATATATACGCACATATATGCACATACTTACATATATATGTATATACATATGCATATATAGGTACAGGACGTTATAGAACGTAAACAACAGGAAATACGAATACATGGAATATGAACTTTTTTGCAAACAACGAAAGAAACAAATGGAAAAAAGACAAATAACATTAAGAATGACCCTTCATCAGTTATTGGCTGTTTTATCTACTGCGCATTTCCAGTAATTACGACAAGGCACACCTTCGTCAAAGCAGTTGCTCTCGCAAAGCAAATTAAATCAAATTTAGAATTTGTGGTGAGTCAAAGTGTTAACAAAAACAGGACAGTAAAAACAAACAGTAAGAGCAGCTAAGCCATAACGAAGTTAGGTGGCGAACGCTGGAGGAACAAGCTTTGACAACGTCTTAGCTCTGTAGCTGATTGAAAGGAAAGAAAGAAACCCAATTTAGGAAAAGAAAAATGGCGGATGGTCACGTGTGAGCAGTGTTAGCAACGAGAGTGTAAAGGAAGAAGAAAGAAGAAGAAAGAGGGACAGATATATATATATATATATATATATATATGCATGTGCGTTTGCGTATATATATATAAATATGTATATATGTATGTATATAAGATTATTTGTGTGTGTATGTGTGAAAATGTTGAATTATATTTCATTGGAAGGTTTCAAAAAAGGCGATTTCTAACAAAAATTCTTCATATTTTTCTGGTAGCTTACTGGCGTAAGTTTTTGCGAATATGAAAAATACTATGTGTATATGGTATGTTATAAGAATTTTATGGAAAGGTATCTCATAGAACTCAAAAAAATTGTTTAAAATGGAGAAGAGAAGATGCTGAAATTTAAAGAATTTTAATACATGCATACGATCGTTTCAAACAGTGATGTTAATATGTAAATTCATGGTAGAATAATTAAAATAATTTGGTTAAATTGAATTAATTACATATCACTAATTTCCTCAGTGCAAGAAGTAGAAACAAACAATGTATATATATATATATATATATATATATATATATATCGAAGCTCGTCGAAACGCCGGTGTTAAAACGTGGGTAGCTGACGAAGTAGAATGTTCTCTATGTGGCTCGTGTGTTCTCGTCTACGTTTGTTTGCAATGTCCTGTACCCAGATATGCACCTATACATACAGGTATGCACATACCTGTACGTATATATGCATATACTCATTTACTTTTGTTTTTATATATATATATATATATAGTGTAGTATATTGCCACTTAAGTGTGGCTGACCCCTAGGGGTGGATGTTACTGTTGCTTTTAGCCCCAGGAGGACATCTCCTCCAGCTGGCTTATCGACACACGACTGTGTCCTGTTTGCCAAGGGAAGTTATCCCTCTCACCAACATCTGCAGCACGAACGGATCCGGATTTCAGGGTTATTTCCCTTCGTCGGCGTTCGATAGCCGCTGACCTTTTCGATATCAGTGAAGAATTTCACTGGAAAAGAAGATATAAGATTGCCAGGTTTTTGTCTCTCTCACCAAGGTCAGCGGCTATCGAACGCCGACGAAGGGAAATAACCCTGAAATCCGGATCCGTTCGTGCTGCAGATGTTGGTGAGAGGGATAACTTCCCTTGGCAAACAGGACACAGTCGTGTGTCGATAAGCCAGCTGGAGGAGATGTCCTCCTGGGGCTAAAAGCAACAGTAACATCCACCCCTAGGGGTCAGCCACACTTAAGTGGCAATATACTACACTTTATCGTGCAGTTACTGTTAATACTTCATTTAGAGAATTAACATTGCTTATATATATATATATATATATATATATATATATATACACATATATATATATATAAATATATATATATATATATATATATATATATATATACTAGACTACCCGTAACCCGTTGGGTTACCAATAATTCAATGTACCGGAAAAGTTCGAGTTTCCCAGCAACGGAGTTTTGTTTCAAGGATTTTCTTTCTTTTCCGGGTTATTTCGCATGCTTTCACCGAATGTGACATCAAAATAACGCGTAAATGGCTCCTTTCCCCAGAAAAAGGAAAGATCTAGCTGTTATTTCTTGCACGCCCTGCTACCACTTAACAGGTATTTCGGGTCCTTTATCGCAAATAGCTGTTACGTGGTATCAGGGTGTGCTACAAATAGCAGCCAAATCTTTGTAGGTGAGATACGCTCAATGTACTCGAAAGAAGCTTATGGAAAAAAAACTATTTCACACCGAGGTTACAAACGGGTCTTTTACGAAATATTTACCGTATTTTTAAAGTCATTTTCACTTTAAAATATTTTGCCCATCATAATGTGTCTAAGGAAAAGGTTAGAGTTTCCTTCCTTTCAAGGTTAAAATATTTTCGGAGTATTTTCCCATTATGCACCATTTTAGGTATTTATACCCACCAAACCCCGAATATCACAATAGCCATTGGCCTGATTTGCGTGTTACTTGTATTTTTCCGTTTGTATTCATATTTCAGAGGCCCTTTACTTTCAAAGTATTTTCCCATTATGCCCCGGTTTGGCTGTGTAACATTGCAAGCAAGATTGAAGTTCATTTTTAAAGTTATATATATGGCAATATACTACACTATATATATATATATATATATATATATATATATATATATATATACATAGTTAATCAAAAACCGGAGAAAAGACAAAAAAAAACGACAACACGAGGACGTGGTACATGCAAAGTATATATATATATATATATATATATATATATATGTGTATATGCATATTTGGCATGTGTATATGCATATTTGTATATCTGTCCTCTACTAATTTGTCCACCTTTTTGGGGGTCACATGTCTGGCACCGCTTCATGAATTCAAACTAGAATTTTAGTTGAAGTATATATATATATGTAATAATTTGACCCCCTTCACATCATAATTTTCTTTTCTTTATACATTTAGTTTATTTTACTCATGTTCTTACTTTATCCCTACTAGCTTTATTTTATTTACCTTATCCTTATATTATTTTCATTTTTATATATGTATTTATTTACTTATTTATTTACTTATCTTTTTCCTCTGTATGTATTTCTCATATTAATATTCACCCTACCTTCAAATACCACTGGGGTCGATTTTGCCTTTCATCTTTTTGGTATCGATAAATACGTTGAGCACTGGAGACTGCGTAATCGGCTTACCCACTCCCTCGAAATTGTTGCCCTAGAGCCGAAATATGAAACCAAAGTATAGAGACTTATATTTTCAACTGACGGTATTACCTTTGGCGGAGTTTTATGTCTGAATTCTTGGACAATACTTCTTTTGGGATTTTATTGTTTTGCATGGCCGTTAAATTTATGCAAGTTCCCAGACTTTTTGCCAGTACAGGAAAAAACCGGTTTCTAACCGAGATCTTAGGCTTCTCCATTGGAATTTCAACACAAACAACAGAATATTTTTGTATGTATGTATGTATGTATGTATGTATGTATGTATACGTGCAGATTTGTATGTTTTGTTTTATGTATTTATTCTCATGCATGTCTAGACATGCTCATATATACTTAAATGCTAAACTTCTGGAAAGTTTTACAGATTTTTACAGTTCCAGTAATGGATTGGATCTGTAGTCTTCGAATCAGCTTTTTCCTTTCTAGTTTTGAGAAGTCTAATTTCTTAGAATTGGTATTTAGGCAATGTGTAACATAAACCAGTACCCCAATATTTACAGGTATAAACCTGAACTTGTAATCTGGATAGAGTAACTGCAGATTTCTCAATAGTTAAGCGTATTCTCTTTTTCACTAATATTCAGCTTTATGTTAACATACCCTGGGCAGCTGATTTCCACAACTGTGCCCAGTTTCTCTTCTCTGTCTCAAATCATTATATTAGGTCTATTGTGTTTACATTTTATTGAAGTTTTCACTGAGACAGTCCACCAGTATTCCTTTTTATTATGAGTGGCTATGACTTCCACCATACTGTGGGTTCTTATTTCTTTTTCCGCGGGGTTATCATTCGACGCATCTCGTTACACAGTGTCCTAGCTACAAAATCACGTCTCATCGGTAGATAATACCGTGGTGACATTTTCGGACAACTGCCTATGATGTGGGTCATATCTTCGGTGCTAACATCACAAAGTCTGCATCGGTTGTCGCATTTTACTGCTTTTCATGCATCTCTGTCCCTTTTGTGCATTAGGTATTTCCTGTTCCTGGATTGCAAACGCTACCCTTGAAAGTAGGAGGTAGTAATCCGGTTGTTGGTCCATAATAGACTGCTTTGATGATGAATGTTACTATCACTTCTGAGCTTCCTACTAACATATCCGTGCATGGTCTTCTGCTGATATATGCTCATCCTTTCATCTGAGAATACGTTGCAGTAGAGTCGTGCGACTATTTGGGGCATATATTTAAGGATATCAGACAGAGAATGTTGCGCAAGAATGTTGCCTTCCAAGTCTTATGATGTTATCAGCCTCATATATGCAAAACTTGGTTAAGGGATGCACTTCGACACTTGATGGTTAAAAGATGCTGCCGAAGGAATATGATACGACAGTCAACGGCATGTATGTATGTGTATGTATGTGTATGTATGTATGTATGTATGTATGTATGTATGTATGTATGTATGTATGTAATGGTTTGTCTACGTCCTCATAAATTAGTTGTAAGGCAAAACGAAAAAGAAAAATTTAAAAGCATTAACTTACTTAATAAGTACCAGATTGCCAAAAGTAACTACTCGGGTCGATTTGGTTGTATAAGAACATTCAAGATGGTGCACCGTTATGGTTACAATTCGAGAAAGTAAAAGCGTGTATGCATATATACATTAATACATATATGTGTATGTGCGTGTATGTGTGTGTAAGTGTGTGCGTATGTAATAGAGAGAGGGGGGGGGGAGATATACATAGATACAGGATGTGTCTTATATATTTACGAGTAATGTTATCAAACGGCTATTGTTATCAAAAGCTTTAAGCAGATCACTTCATCTACTGGAAAAATCAAAATCTTCATGTAAACTACTTGTCAAAGATCAAAGGGAAAATACCGCTGGGTATGAAAATGAAGTAGACGCATGGTGGTGTTTTGTCGTTTGTAGTGGTGTTGCTTCGGCGATAACAGTGGTGATGGTGATAGTGGGGGGGGGGGGGGTGATACATATGAAATCATGTCGGTGTTGGGATTACGGGATTACATTTAGTAGCTATATATATATATATATAATATTATAAGATCTGGTAATTAGTCATATATTAATATATTAATTAATATCGATTAATTATCAGGGGGCCAGCACATTTAAAGAATCAAAGAGATTCAGAAATATTATCTGCAATCTCAAGGGATTAAGGTACATTTTAAAAAATAACGTCGACCACTAACGTGGACAATTAATGCGCTATATATATATGTGTGTGTGTGTGTGTGTGTGTGTGTGTGTGTGTGTGTGTGTGTATTACCTTTATGGTTTTCTTTTACGCATGCTAAGCCGCCGATATTATTATAAACAACAATATCCTCATGTGTGTGTGTGTGTGTGTGTGCGTGAGGATATTGTTGTTTATAATAATATATGTGGCTTAGAATGCGTCAAAAAATCCCAGAAAAGTAAAATTTTCAATTAATAATTAAGGGTATTAACAAAGTATTATCGTCATGATAACACAGCAATCAAAATGACCAAACCACAAGTTTTCACTTAAACACAAAGCGGGCAAATGAAAAAAAGCCCTAAAACCCCGTACCGATGACGAAAATAATCGAAACTGATTTCGAACTTTGAGAAATACGCTTTGTTCATCCTCAGCGAATCTTACTGACCCTACGGTTGTAGAGTTTGTTCATCTCAACCAATGTGTGTGATGACCGTTTTTAAAGCCGCAGCAAATTTTTAAAAGTGATCGAAGTGAATAAAAATTATTTAGATTTATATGAGGACATTATTGTTTATAATAATATCGCTGGATTAGCATGCTTAAAAAAACCGATAAAGTTAAAAACGGCCATCGCACATATTGATTGAGATGAATAAACTCTGCAATCCTGAGGTCAGTACAACTCGCTGAGAATAAACTAAGGGTATTTCTCAAAGTTCGAAATCACGGTGATACGGGTGCGTCTGACTTTTTTCAATTTTTTATTACTTTAGTCATTGGTACGGGGCTTTAGGGGTTTTATTCATTTATCCGCTTTCACATTTGTGTTTAAGGGAAAATTTGTAGCTTGGTCATTTTGCAAGTATATATATATATATATATATATATATATATATAATATAATATAATATATATGCATATATAGGCACACATGTGTATATACATACGTATATATGTATGTAGAGATACATATAGCGATACAGGACGTCACAAAAACATAAACAAACATGAAATACGAAAATAACGTTGGGTACGCAAAAAACAAGAGAAACGAATGGAAAACAAAATAAGTTACATAAGAAAACAGCCCTTCATCAGTTGTTGGCTGTCCTTCTACTCGACCATTCAAACCACAAGATAAGACTTTGAAGGCAGTTGCTCCCTCGAACCGAAATGAAAAAAAAATTGGGACTTGCGGAGAGTCAAAGCTGGTAACAAAGACAGGACATACATCAAACTAAACGAAACGAATACAAAGAAGGAGGGCCGTTAGGCACAGAAGAGGTAAAAATGGCGAACGCTTGAAGAAGATTCTTTGATAAGAGAAAAGAGAGGAGACAGGTACAAATGCTTCCGAACTGCGCAAGAGATTGAGGGAAAAGAAAGAAGGTCACGTGAGGAAAGGAAGGATGGACGATAGTCACGTGAAAGCAACGAGAGAGAGAGTAAAGGAGGAAGAGGGACAGAGAGAGGGACAGAGAGATAGAAAACGGTGAGGGCGGAAAAAGAAACGAAAGAGAGAGAAACACAGAGAGAGGGGAGGACCATCGTCCATCCTTCTTTTCCTCACGTAAACTTCTTTCTTTTATATTATTTATATTATTATTTGATTGAACGCCACGCATTCATTTCCAAGTAAGTTTTATACATATATATATATATATATATATATATATATATATATATATATACATACTTGTGTATACGTACACACATACATACTTGTGTGTATGTATATACATATATAAACACATGCACGTACATAATAATGTGTGTATATATTTGTGGAGCAAAAGAGAGAGAAAGAGGTAACCATGCTTGAATATCTCTACTCAAAAATATCTGTTCCAGAAAATTTTCTGCCTCTATTTTTCAGTATTTTAGTCCCACTATTAACTTCGACAAATATCGGTAAGCCTCTAAGTCGTTGGTGACGGCATTTTACAAACTTCTACGCTGTCAACTGCATTCAGTCCTCGATGAGTTGGTTTTAGAGTTCTCCTTATCGCTCCATTATTGCCAGTTGTATTTTTCATTAGAGATGCACCATCTGGTAAAATGACTTGTAATCATGAAATAATTCAAGAACACATAGAGTGTTTTATTGCATCCCAGAAGCCATTGACATCATACTTGTTTACATACGTCTGTATGGATTTCTTTAACTTTTAAAACCTGCCATTGATTTTTGCTACTGTGAGATCAGTACATTGGTCCTCATTCCACTGAAGTTTTCAGAATGGGAGACTGTTGAGAATTTTGTAGTAAGCCTAAGACATATCATTCACTTGCCTGCTGGAACTAGCCTCATGAAAAATCCAACAGAAACCACATCATGCATTCTTACAGACATATGGAAGAATATATGAAACCGTAGTAACATACATTTACCTTGAAATATACAGACAGTCAAAGTCAATAAGAGATACATTTGAGTGGGGATGTGTGTGTACATGGTAGGTAAGTATTGCATTTAATGCCTCAGTTACAGAGAATACAGAATTTCCTTGCCTGAAGTTTATGTAAAACTTAAATTTAAGCTTCCATATGAAAGAGGAACATTGAATATGAACACAATGATAGCAAAATGTTATAACATTATATCTTCCGAGATAGAATTACATAATAGTTAATATTTTCAAGTAATGCATTCATCAAAACAAAATGTTATTTATATAACCTGGAACTGTGTCATTTCACTTTGAAACTGACATATTCAAAATTGGTCGGATTTATTTACCATTGGCGTTTCTCTTGCAAAAACAAAAGCACCATTACAGTGGTTGAATTGCCAAGTCTATATGCCAAAGTAAGACTTCGATGTTAGAATTGCTGTGTTGTCTAAATTGAAAGGATATGCCTACCGCGCATTATCGGAAGAAATTTTATCAAATGCTACACATAAAGATAGCCGGACTGCATAAAAATCTGGTGTACACAATTGAAGCTGTATCTTGCTTGACGACGATGTATATACGTTAAGTATGATACATAGATGGTTATTTTACTTTAATACAGCTTCAAAAGCGTACACTGGATTTTCATGAAACCCAGTGGTTATTCACAATATCAGTATATGTATTATTCACTTAAATAGGAGATGATAAATTTGGTCTAAAGTTGTGGCCACGTGTACATGTTCTTAGCAAGACATTGATCATGGGAATGACGCTGTAATTAATTCGATAATCATCATTAGATTGGAAATTTGTTTAACTATTAAAGTTACTTCATAGTTTATTGTATGTGTATTATACATGTAGTTAAAGCTTCTACACCTAAGCTTCCTGCTTTATAAAAAATTCTGTATAGGATGACAGTATTGTCAACTAAGGTTTTTCTATATGTTTTTTATTTTGGATTCTCTTTTCTAATGTACTTTGATGGCTGATTATTACAAACATATGATCAACCAAGAGAGTGTTTTGCTTATTTTTACATGTATTTAAGAAACCAGTTAAGATTCGATGCTGGTGCAAATTAACAAACCAACGAGTAAGAAAATTTTAAAAGGCATTGACTTCCACACAAGTTACAGCTACAACACCATATAAAATGCACATACCACACACGTGTACTGTACAACAGCTAAGATGAATTAATACATCATTGAACATTTCATGAAACAGAATGCAACATATATTGCTACACACCACAAATGTTTACAATATATTAGAATTGAATACCTTTTCTTAGCATGAGACAATATTAGCAACATTAGTAAGAGCAAAAGCTTCAGTAACATTCAATATCTTTATCTCCTAACAGCTGCCCATATTCATTCGCTAACATAGCCTTCCACCAAATCTTACCCCATATATTTCTTTCCTTTCTTTCGTCATGCTCGTTTGATAAATTAGTCTGGAAGTATGAGGAATTGTATGACATTTTTTGACGCAAGTCCTCACACTTTGAACTTCAGTCGGTTAGCGTTGGAGGAAGAAAATCTTGTAACAGGGTAATGTTAAACAAGAGGGCATGTTAGTTTTCGCTACCCAATATTTGTTTGAGTCATACTTTGGAAACTATATCCAATTGGAAATCTCCGTGGTTTATTTCTTACCAATATCAACATAAAAAGTTGAAATTGAACGTCAGCATTCATCCTTCTGACCAGCCTCAGATGTTCTGCATAGGTCGTTCTTCATCCGACAAAATGATAAAATACATACAGGCTTTAGAGACAGCCTGTGTATCAATGCGGTAAACTGAAGGACATACAGAAAAGGAATGTTCTTTTTAGACAGCAAGAAAGCAAATGCTAAAGTGATATTAGAACTAGAATCAATATCGTCAACATTTTCCAGTAGAAGAGAAAATTAATATGAGCATTTTAATTGACAAAGGAAAGTAATTTGGGTGTGAGGAAGAATGAAAGGAAGTCAGCCTTAATAAGAACGGAGAGATATACACGGAAATCTAGTAATTTCGTGATCTAAAACAGTCAAATTCATCAATGGTTAAAATATAAGTCAGTATAATGATGTCACACAGACGAAATGTCAACTTCAACAACCACCACAATAACTGTGTGTGCTGGTGTATGTACAATAGTATAAGATAAATCCCTTGAATAAGATAAATCCCTTGAATAAGATAAATCCCTATATTACAATAGTATATTGCAGAAAAAAACAAATTTAATATGTTTCAACAGACACTTATTGAAAGATATTTTTTGTCTTGTTCTGTTTTGCCGGCGGAAATGTATGATTCTATAAATGTAGAAATGATGCTGTGATAGTGAACTGAAATAGCGTATGAAACCATAGGTTTATCATAAATTACGTTATATGAATACCGTATATTTTATCTCCTTTGAGATCACATGTACAGTTGTTTATATTTTGATCGAGTGAATAGTCAGAAAAGATGTAAAACTATTTCGAACTATAATGTTTTTACGCAACTACGAATTGGTCACAAGGGTAGTGCACCAACGCAATGATGTTTTTTCTCATTCACTCATTGCAAATAGCTAAGAGGGTGATGAAAGTTTAATGTTCCCTTCATCTTTCTAAAAGAATATTTCATTTAGATAATTAAAAGACGTTTCTTAAAGCTAACGCAGGCAATAAATAATATAAGACAGATATCGGTAGTGAGTTATGTTTGTTGTGGAAATGATACTGCTGCCGACGTACCGTTAGCAATGTTTCGTAAGACTGTACCAGCAGACTAATATTTTGGCTTCATTTCAGTATTTTATTATCAGCAACAATTATTGTGCTTAATGGAATTATACTTATCCGCGTCTCCCTAGCCTAGAACACTCGATCTCCCATCTGTAATACAGCTACATTAGACAAACGACAATGTTTGATACACTTAAAAATAAAAGCGCAATTTTACGCCAGCATATATGATAACTCGCGTCCGGTATATTTTCATTGTTATTAATGTTGATGTTTATATTATCATCATCATCATCATCATTATTATTATTATTATTATTATTATTATTATTATTATTATTATTATTATTATCATTATCATTGTTATTATTATTATTATTATTATTATTATTATTATTATTATTATTATTATTATTATTAAGACTGCGAGCTGGCAGAATAGTTAGCATGCTGGACGAAATGCTTAGCAGTATTTCGCCCGTCGCTCCGTTCTCTGCTCAAATCCCGCCGACTTCGACTTTGCTTTTCATTCTTTCGGGGTCGATAAATTAAGTAGCAGTTGAACACTGTGGTCGATGTAATCGTCTCATCCCCACACCCAAGCTGCCCTTGTGGCAAAAATTTGAAATAATAATAATTATTATATGATAATAATAATAATAAGTAGTAGTAGTAGTAGTAGTAGTAGTCATAATTATAATAGTACTACTACTACTTCTACTAGGACACATAGCTTAGTGGTTAGGATGTTGCACTTACTATCTCGAGATTGTGGTTTCAATTCATAGATTGAGTGGTGTATTGTGTTCTTGAGCAAAACATTTTATCTCATGTTGCTTGGCGATTACTTCGACACCTAACGCGTCATACACTGTGCGCCTATTCAGGCAACGTTTGAATTGATTGAGAAAATGAATTAATATGTAACACGAACGTTTGATCACTATAAATAACTCATATTTGTAGGTCGTTCGGCAAAAGCTGAACGCTCATATGCTGTCGTATTCGACGGAAGAGTCCATTACAACTAGTAAGGCGGCGAGTTGGCAGAATCGTTAGCACGCTGGACAAAATGTTCAATGATATTTCTTTTGGCTTTATACTCAAAGTTCAAAGTTCGTAGTCGATAAATTAAGTAAGAGTTGAGCATCTAGGCTGTAATGCAATCGACTAGACACCGCTCCGAAGACTTTTAGGTCTATAGTAGAAAGAATTATTATTATCATTAGTAGTAGTAGTAGTAGTAGTAGTATTTCTGTTGTTGTACTTGATGATGATGATGATGATGATGATGATGATGATGATGATGCTGTTTATGGTTCTCATATAACAATATGAGAAAATAGACTGAAAATTACATCATCGTTTCCTTTCTTACGTTATGAAGACTTATGTACATCAAGTAAAACACGCATTACAATAGTTCAATCACTAAAAAGAAATGGACCACAAACACATCTTTCTCAGAGCTTACTGTTATTTAAAAGCATTTGCACTATGAAACTAAGTGAAATGTGTCTGCTTCAACTTCAGAGTGAATTTGATTTAGAATCTTCATTGCTGAATTGTCAGAAGAGGTTTCACATTCTAGTTAACCATTTACAGTAATTGGTTTCATTCACTATGTTGTACAGTCAGATCCAGGCAAAGATGGATGTACTTTGTCTTAGATGGAACAAAAAAGAAGTAAATACCAGTAATATATTTGAGCCGATCAAACTATTCTTCTTACCTCCTAAATCCGGTCATTACTATATGCATGACATCTATTTTAAAATTTTCTAAAATTGAATTTTACATTACAATATCTGTTAACCTTTAACGAGTTTCTGTGGATGCACTCGAATTAAAAATAGTGTTTATTAATCGTTGGTATTGAAAATATATCTGATATCTCAATACAAAGAACAGGAAATTATAATCATAGACTGTAAAGAATCTGGAATAAAGGGAAATATTGGTAAAGTAAAAATATTCGAATCAGTCATTGAAGATAATTTCGAATCGTTTTAAAGCTAGTCAAAACTTCCGGAATATATGTTCTTAGTTATATTTTTTATTTGGCTTCTCTATTTATTCGCTACAGTATATAGTACTTCCTCAACAAAAGAGGGAAGCGCTTTTTAGTTACCATGTCGCAGATATAAAGAATGGAAGAACTAGCTCGTCTGCCTAATTTTATTTGTTGGCTTCTTACCATGATTCAATTTAGTAATTGACTCAAACTGATTTATATAACGTGAAAACCAAATCTAATTTTCGAATTCCACATTATTTGTGTTCTACGATAGCGTTTGAAAAATTAACTATTTAATTTCGTTGGATATTTAGAACATCCAAATAATCTTCACACATTTTTGCATTTGGCAAACACATTACCAGTTAGTTGTGACACTTAAAGGGGTATCTTCAATTATAATTATAAATTCTATAAAGGCTATAACTATTTTTAAAACTTTTCAGTGTCTAACTAACTGTAACAAGAGTAAACTTATTGCTTTGTAATTTTGTTATAAAATAGAGTCAATAGCACAGTTAATTAGATATATTCGAGGCATTTCCATTGCTAGCTGAAACAGTTCAGTTATAAATCATTTTATAGTCAAGTAGGAGAGTGTGATGGTGTAATGGTTGTATATTTCTGGCGTAGAGTGAAGTGCTTAAAATTCGAGACAGACCAACTTAACTTGTTGCAATATTGTTTTATTTCTCGCCGACATCCACATGAATATTGATGTCA
Source organism: Octopus bimaculoides (assembly GCF_046866305.1). Taxonomy (NCBI): domain Eukaryota; kingdom Metazoa; phylum Mollusca; class Cephalopoda; order Octopoda; family Octopodidae; genus Octopus; species Octopus bimaculoides. Next base: position 51,223,392 of record NC_142930.1, on the reverse strand, counting down.
AATTTTGGCACAAGGCCTTCAAGTTCGGGGGAACGATAATTCGATCACATCAACCCTAGTCCTCAACTGGTACTTATTTTATCGACCCCCTAAAGGATAAAAAGCAAAGTCGACCTCGGTGGGGTTAGAACTCAGAACAGAGAGATGGACGGAATGCTGCTAAGCATTTTGCCCGGCGTGCTAATGATTCTGCCAGATCGCTGCCTTAACATCCACATCAATAGTGACATTGATAATTTAGCAGTTACTTTTGTGATTTGTTTTGAACTCATATTCGGTTTCTGTGATTTTTGATTGCCTTTATACATAATATGTTGCATGCCACAGTCTTTCATCTTCTAATCACTTTTAATGGGTTATTGTGCCACTACAGGATGCTCTTACTCTCTAATAAGGTCAGGAAATAAGTCACATTTTCATAACTCAACGGTCTCCGAGATACTGACAGAAATTGCAGCAACGAAAAGTGCAGCAAAATTGCCCAGTTTTGTATAAAACCTGATCAAACACTTTTAGCTATCGAAGAACTTACCGACAATCAGACATACTGACATTCTGCAAAAATCACAAATACTGGTATCAAATTTTGGCACAAAGTCGACTGTTTAGGGCGACTAGATAAGTCGATTACATCTACCCCAGTACTCAACTAGTACTTATTTTCACGACCCCGAAAGGATGAAAGATAAAGTCAACCTCGGCGGAATTTGAACTCAGAACGTAAAATCGGAGGAAATGACGCAAAGTATGTTGCTCGGCTAATTCTGCCAGCTCAACGCCTAAGCGATCATAGATATTGCCATTATTGTATGCAAACCTTAATTCGTATCGAAATTTTTTTGTACAATTCTTCTTAAAATACTAGAAGGATTTATCTATTGAACGAAAAAATGTGATGATTATAAATGATAAATAGGGTTCTCCTAAATCAGTTCTGTTAAATTACTAACTGCTTGCTATTTCCCTGAAAACACATGCCAGTGTTCCCAAGGAGAAAATCAATAGTTGATTGATCCATAGAATCCTGTTTACTATCACTTTGTTTTTCTAATGTTTTATCTTACTTTCTTTGCGTGTACAAACCTATACTTATTTATTCCAGTAATACACCCTACTCAAAGCCTTTTTCAAACCATATGTTTCAAGTGATGTTGTACATATTTACTTCCTAGATATACACGATCATTCAGACTCTGAATCTTCCATAGTCATTCAATAAAGTTTTTCTCTCTCTCTCACTCTCTCTCTCTCACTCTCTCTCTCTCACTCTCTCTCTCTCACTCTCTCTCTCTCCCTCTCTCTCTCTCTCTTTACTATCTTTTCCAAGAGAGAGAAAAGAAGAGAAAGACAAATAGAGATAAGTAGATTGATATTTATATACACGCACATATGCATATACATGCAGATATATGCATGTATATATATATATATATATATATATATATATATATATATATATATATATATATATATATATATATATATATATGTAGGTATGTATATGTATATATATATATGTATATGTATATATATATGTATGTATTCTATATGTACATATGTACGTATATATGTATGTATATATGTGTATGTATATATGTGTATGTATATATGTGTGCGTGTATGTGAGTGTGTGTGTATGTGTTTGTGTGGGGGGAGTTGTATGGTAAGAACCTTGTTTCCCAACCACATGGTTCCGGGTTCAGTCACACTGCGTGGCACCTTGGGCAGGTGTCATCTACTATAGCCTCAGCCGACCAAAGTCTTGTGAGCGGATGTGGTGGACGGAAACTGAAAGAAGCCTGTCGTATATACATGTATATATTTAGATGTGTGTGTTTGTGTTTGTGTTTGTGCCCCCACCATCGCTTGACGACCGATGTTGGTGTGCTTACGTCCCCGTAACTTAGCGGTTCGGCAGAAGAGACCAATAGAATAAGTACAAGGCTTACAAAGAATAAGTCCAGGGATCGATTTCTTCGATTAAAAGGCGGTGATCCAGTATGGCCCCAATCAAGTGACTGAAGCAAGTTAAATATTAAAAGAATAAAAGAATATATGTATGAATGGTTACTATTTTGATATTCTAATAATATTTTTCTATCTTTATATAATAAGTATTTTATATACATTCATTTGTTATTTATTGTTGGTTGATATATACATTCATTTATTATTATTGTTGTATTTTGACCTGAAGATTAGCTATATTTTTGAATAGAATTGATTTTTGATAGTTTTAATCGATTTTAATCGATTTAAATTTCTTTCTATTCGAAAATTGGTTATGAAACACGTGTAGTCATTTTATTATCTTGATCTTATGATATTTATTTTGCATTATATTATACTTATTTATTGTACTTTTAATTATAAATTTTTTCTATATGTGACAGTGGATTTTCATCGATGAGTTCATAGACCTTGGTTCTTTTCCCTAATACTATATATTAATATATATATATATATATGACCATATGACCATCCCCAAGTACAACAACAAATATATATATATATGTATATATATATATATATATATGAATATAGATAGATAGATAGATAGATAGATAGATAGATAGATAGATAGATAGATGGATGGACAGACAGACCGACAGACAGACAGACAGACAGACAGACAGACAGACAGACAGACAGACAGACAGACAGATAGATAGATAGATAGATAGATAGATAGATAGATAGATAGATAGATAGATAGACTGCGTGTGGTGAGATTTTTGGCGAGAGACATAGCACCCGATCAGCTAACAGAATAAAGGTATTATTATAGTAAAAACCATAAAAAGCCTTGTGGAATACAGCCACTCAGGGTTTCCTGGCATGAACATTAATTTATTTTGCCACTTATCAAGCTGGTAATAGCAAGATGGTTTTTATCATCTTAATAAATCGCAAAATAAATTAATATTTCGGCTCGAGAAAGCCTGGCGGGGGTGTATTTCACAATGATTTTTTTGATTTTTTGTTTCTAGTGTGTGTGTGTGTTTGTTTTTGTGAGGTGCGTTTAATCTCAGTATTACAGCAACGAATTACAAGCAGTGTTTCCGAAGTGCAGAGCCCTTGCATTGTTAGAGGACACTACACTCAAAATGCCGGTTATATGCTGCCATGAAGGAAGAACTAATCAACAAAACAACAACGGTAGATTAGATGTATAGAGAACGACGGAGCTAAATACTTATTCAAAGAAGTGTTCTAAATGAATCGCAGTCCCTTGTTGTAAAATGACAAATAGAACCATTTCAGCTGATTGGCAGTTCATTTTACTCGAGTGACCTCTAACTTAGCATCCAAGCATAGAGGGTCACAGAAACAGATCTCGAATGTAATTTCACTGTTGAAGAAAAATTTCGTTGTTGTTTATGAAGCGCTATTTCGTATGATTGATACTTAATATCGTTTATTTGTGCTTGGCTATTGTTTCCTTGTCTTGTAAGGTGGCATGTTTCAGACACATGCGTGACTCGAGCGCGTGAACTTTTCAGAAATCCAATCGATTAAACTCATTAGAGGGCTGACGTCCATACAAATAAAACAGAATTTAAGATCCAGGAAATGACGTGGAATTGACATATTTCGGATACTAAATGAAACTTAAGAAATACACACGAGAACAACAATAGTTTTATTTTCACTCTTTCATAAGCTGGTCTCTCTTTTCCTCTCCACTTTTCTTTGTCTTTCCCTCACTCTCCTCCTCTCTTTCACTCTGTCTCTGTCTCTCTCTCTCTCTCTCTCTCTCTCTCTCTCTCTCTCTCTCTCTCTCTCTCTCTCTCTCTCTCTGACTTTGTATGTAGCTAGATTGATTGATAGATAGATAGATAGATAGATAGATAGATAGATAGATAGATAGATAGATAGATAGGTAGATAGATAGACAGATAGATAGATAGATAGACAGATAAATAAATATGTTGTGTGTATATGTGTGTGTCTGTGTTCGTATGTATAGATGTGTATGTTTATTTATATATATATATATATATATATATGTACATCGCCTCCTCTCTTTCTCTCACTCTCTCTCTCTCTCTCTCTCTCTCTCTCTCTCTTTCACTCTCTCTCTCTCTCTCTCTCTCTCTCTCTCTCTCTCTCTCTCTCTCTCCCTCTCTGTCTCTCTTAGAAAATACTTCCCATAAAGCTATAATCCACTCAAATCTGCTTTGAAATGTTTACTTTCTTGTTGCTTCAGCTACGTATTTTCTTTGTATGTTTCTTTATATATATCTATTTTTTTTTTTTATTTAGTGAGAGATGCGTAACTGTTTTTGTTTTGTTATCATTGTGGTTATTAATCTGAAAGGTTCATTTTTTCCACGATTTTTGTTTTCTCTCATACATATGTACAAATAGTCATATATTTGTGTCTAAACACATACACACACAGATATATATGCATATGTGTGTGTGTATGTGTATTTATGTATGTATGTATGCATGTGTATGATGTGTATATATGTATTTATGTACGCATGTATCCATGTATGTATGAGTGAAAGAATATATGGTTGTATGCATATATATATATATATATATATATATATATATATATATATATATATATACATGCGCACATGCATAGACATACATACATTGGTACATACATTCATACATACAAACATACACACAAGCACATACATATATGCATGCGTACATACATACATACATACATACATTACCTCGCTTTCTCACTGTTCCTACCATTATCCTCATCGGCATTTATGTTGTTGCAGTTGAACAGTTCGATGTGTCGTGATTTTGTTTGTTATATTTTTTATAAACCAGCTTCCTGAAAAACAACGGTGGAATGATTGTGATATCCTGGTACAATTTTCTGTAATTTAGTATAATATATGAGAGTTTAGTGATGTGCAAAATCAAAATTTAGTTTTACTGCAATACAACACGTCCATGTGTCATGTAGGCAGAAAATTCCAAATATTTCGTGTATTTTTATCATTAAATTCTTTTCCTGATAAACAAAACTGCAGGATAATATTTGACAATAGCTTTATTTACATTCTCTACTAGTCGATAAATCAATGTGCCTGCGATGAGCAATAAATCATATATACGCCATGTTACTATGATTACGACATTGGGAAAATAATACGAAGAAATAATACATGCAAGAAAGATAGATGTTATAAATAAACTTAAGGGAATATATGTGGCAAATAAATTCAAAAGATTGAATGTTATCGGGATGATAATGAACGGAATATTCTAATCGTTTATTGATTATATTTAAACATTTGACTACCATAGTATGTGTATGACTGAGTGCAAATGTGTATGACTGTGTGCAAATGTGTGTGTGTGTGTGTGTGTGTGTGTGTGTGTGTGTGTGTGTATGCATGTGCGTGTGTGTATGTCTGTGTTTGTGTGAGCATGAGTGTGTTTGTGTGTACGTGTGCACCTGCGTGTGCGTGTCTGTGTGCGCACGCGTGTTTTGTAACCAAATCTTAAGAAAGTTGGATACTTGGTTACAAAATTACCTATTATATCTTTCTTGAACGAGTTTCAGTGAAGATTAAGACCGAATTATATCATCTAAGATAGGTACATTTATTATACATTCACTTCATCAAAAATTCTTTGAGAATGCGTTACTTTTGCTAAAGGCAAGAGTTTCTGAGAATTGAGGTGTCCACAACCATCATTGAGAGACTTGCAGAAAATGAATTAAATAATTCAACAACCAGCACACCAGGTTTGTTCTTCCTTTTTTTTTTTGCCAATGTATATTATGCGAACGCTGTAACCCGTGACGATCGATACAAGGAAACTTAATACACGGTTCCTCTTCACACCATTTTCTTTCGATGTATACGGATACATGCACATGGAGTCCTAAACACTGGTTATACTATTTAACTCACATTATGCAAATACATATTTATGTACACATACAGGCATAATAAAAATCCAATAGTACTCTCTCTTTGTTTTTGCTTTTTCTTTTTACCTTTGTCTGTTTCCTCTTTTCTCTTTGTTTTTACCTTTTTCTTCGTTCCTTTTTATCATTTTCCTATATTTTACCTTTTTTCGTGACTTTCTTACACGCTTTCCCTATTTCACCTTCGATTTCTTCGTTATTAGGAGGAGAAGAAGAAGAAGAAGAAGAAGAAGAAGAAGAAGAAGAAGAAGAAGAAGAAGAAGAAGAAGAAGAAGAAAAAGAAGAAGAAGAAGAAGAAGAAGAAGAAGAAGAAGAAGAACAACAACAACAACAACAACAACAATAACAACTACAACAACTACATATATATATATATTCAGGTGAAATGCAGAGTGACTGATCTTTAGGCCTGTACTTATAACGTGTCGTGTGTGTGCGTGTGTGTGTGTGTGTGTGCGCGTGCGTGTGAAGTCGCCCGTTAGCACTACTGATGATATCTGTCCCTTCGCAACCTATTGCATGGTCGAGCCATCGGGAACTACACAAGCAACACCAGTCAGCTTGCTTGGTATGTTTGGCGATTTTTGGACACCCTGATTAATCTGACCGTTCAAAGGGTGCATGCACTCAGAAGAATCCACAATCATCCAATAATTACATTTGTATGTATGTATGTATGTATGTATGTATGTATGTATGTATGTATGCGTGAGTACTTAGAAATTTCTGGATTAGTATCCAAGTGCGCATTTGTACTCTCTACCAGAGTAAGACTCAAGCGGTAGCGAAGGAAACTAACTCAGGAGATAGAAAATTCTCGTAGTAAAGCCGGAGGTTTTTGACAAATATTTGTGCCAACTTACTACTGTAAGCATTTCCAAATATTGTAACTGATTCTATAAAAGCCTTCGTTAATGAAAAGGAATCACCGTTGTGGGTAGTCTAACAGCTAGGCCACTGGACTTTCAGTTGTCAAGATTAACATATATATATATATATATATATATATATATATATATATATATATATATATATATATATATATATATATATATATATATATATATATATATGTATATATATACACTTATTTATGTATGTATGTATATATGTATATATAATATACACATACACACACTAGCTGAGTATCCCGTCGTTGCAGGGCAATTTTCACAATAGAATGCTTTGGGGGCTTTCCGAGTAGCACACCCACATAAGTTGGATTTTATCCGTTTTGACAGAGATTTTCAATTTCTTATTCACCACACTCTTGCAAATGATGGTGGTATTCTTTTCATAAGTACAAAGTTTTGAAAATTTATGAATTTTTTCACACACTACCCCAACTCATCACCCAGATTGTCCAATTTTTGTTTTCTTCTACGCTTAAAAACGGTGAGAGAAACCTTGAAAATTAATAGGCAAAAATCTTTGGAAATCGGCAATCACCATTACAGTTCATTCTTCTTTTATTTTTAAACAGAAAATGAAACGTAATTTAAAAACAATACTCTTTTACTCTTTTATTTGTTTCTGTCATTTGACTGCGGCCATGCTGGAGCACCGCCTTTAGTCGAGCAAATTGACCCCAGGACTTATTCTTTGTAAGCCTAGTTTTTATTCTATCAGCCAGTTTGGCCGAACTGCTAAGTTACGAGGACGCAAAACCACCAACATCGGTTGTCAAGTGATGGAGGGAGGACAAACACAGTGAACTCTACACTCTCCGGCTGCACCTCTCCTACCCACGGATTACACTGGACCCATCTTCTGATTGGAAATAGCCTCAATATACCACGACGTCTAAAACTTTTGAACTTTTGAACTTTTCCACTTATGTAAACCTCCTTTATTAACTTTATCATCTTTATATTTTCCTTTACTTTCTTTCACTTACTGTCTCTTCGTACTCTGGAATCGCTGACCAAACCATTCAATTTTTTTTTCCGTGCTTTTCTCCTTGTTTTCTCCGTATTCTTTCTGTTGAAGCGCGTAGCTCGAAACGTTAAAGACTTTATTCCCGAGCGTTAAACTAATACATCCTTTTGTTGTTTACACCACCTGTCCTCGTCTGTTGTTGTTTTTTTCGTAAATTCCCCTATATATATATATACGACGGGTTTCTTTCAGTTTCCGTCTACCAAATCCACTCACAAGGCTTTGGTTGGCCCGAGGCTATAGTAGAAGACACTTGCCCAAGGTACCACGCAGTGGGACTGAAGCCGGAACCATGTGGTTGGTAAGCAAGCTACTTTATTTCATACAATTTGCCACAGGGGTATGACATACAGTAACTGCGGGCTGGACAATTACATTAATGGGATGAAATGAATATAAAATTATGAATGAGGGAAACGAACGGCGCCTGCCGACCGCCGCCTCCCGAAAACAATGTTCTTTTTAGAATAAACAGAATGAGGTTTCAAACCTCTTATCATTTTACAATGACTAGGCTTTCCTACCTCGTACCCGTAGTCCTCTTCTTCAACATCTTCAAATTCGGTATCGCTTCTGACTCCGTACCCCGCCATTTCCCACGCCTCACTCAAGCACAAAGCGTGTGTTATGCAAAACCAGGCACTCCGAAGCAGGAACTACATCAAAACCAGGTACCCCAAGGCAAGAATTACAGCACCGGAACAATATTTTGGTGGCGAGATACGCCCACCTAAAAAATGTTTAACTCACTAAAAAGTGAGTACAACTAGATCCAACACAGGCAGACAAAAACGTTTAGAGTTCAGCAGGTATCTATTAAAAACAACACAATAAATCCCCACCGAACTCAAAAAAACAAAATCTTACCCGTTGCAAGTCTCTTTTATTTCTCTTATTCATGCAGCTCAAAGCGACGTGACATTCACAGTAACAGTAGCCGACTACTGACAGCGCATATCTCTTTATTACCCACCAGGGGCTAACTAAAGAAGGGACAACACAATCTGATTGGGGTCAGATTAAAAACATGGGATTACATAAAATGTGAAACAATTAAAAATTTGAATATAATGAAATCGGTGAAATCGGAAAATCGAATGCTACGACATACAATGTACAAAACAACTGACAGCGCATGCGTCGAAAGTAGGCAAGCAACTTACCACAAAGCCATTCTTGCACTTATGTAAATAGCGAATTTTTTTCTTTAACCCACCCCACTCCCTGTAAATCCAAAAATTTCGGCTTTTTTCGAAATATTTTTTAAATCGTAATTTTAAAACACTGACAGTCCGAATCTGTAATTTGTCTCTGCTTATAATTTCAAAATAAATTTCAGACGAAAATGAATGTAATTTAAAGGAGATTTAGTTGTTGTTTCTAGCACATCCAACAACCGCCTAGTATCTTCCACATTTATTTGTCATTCTGACATGCATTGAGGTTTTTCAATGTTTCTCTCCATAAACATCTTATGGAGTGATGATGCAGTAGTCAATCCCCGCACCAAGCAAATCCATGTGTGTGTGTGTGTGTGTGTGTGTGTGTGCGCGTGTGTGTGTGTGTGTGTTTAAACGAAAATATATTTTCTAACACAAAAGTATGCTATCAAAATAAATTATTCTCTACATACATTTTTTAAAATCACTGTCACCCTAATGAAATTTGTACTCGCATACATACACACACTCACCCCCACACCCACAGTCACTCTCACACACGCGCGCGAGCATAGTGCGAGCTATATGCATTTATAGAGAGTGAAAGAAAGTGTGGTAAATATATATAGAGAGGGGTTAAGTTTATCATGTGGAAAATGTAAAAGCGAAAGAAAGAAAGAGACGAATAGAAAGATATTTTCTGTTGCTGTCATAGACTTTGAAATTTTAATAATAATTGAAACTTTTCAAATTTGGCATATTGATGTACTTTTTCACGTTAAATCCGATTTTGTGATTCATTTATTCCAGAAAAAAATTAGCAATTGTTACAGAAGCTTTAAGTTTGATCATTTTTATTCGTTCAGAAATCAGGATTTGCGCGTGATATCCGTGTATCATAAAATGAAAGTAAATCTGAGAAGACTATGTTTTAAAGAAAATGAAAATAATGTGTGAGAGATATACAGGGAGTGGGGAGAGTGAGTGATAAAGGGTATGGCAAATGTATATAGAGAGAGGAAGATGTAAATGAGAGAGAGCTTGATAGTGACAAATACAGACTGGGAGATTTGGCGACTTAAAATTTGACTTATTTCTCTTTTTATTAATATTTACGAGCAACCTTCTCTTTGGGACGCAGATTTCGAAAATCCAATTCGTTTTTCTCGAGGGCGGACCATTTCACGACCTTTCGGGGTTAAACACATATACTCTCATTTATATAGTAGACATATGTATGTATATATCTATGTATACTTGTTAGAACAGAAGAAATGAGAATTCAGTACATAAGTATTTGTACATATGTAAATCTTTTAATCGGAATAAACGTTACAAAATTACTCAATGTCCGTAAATTGCGTGCATGACACTTATCAAACTTAGATGTTTGTATAAACTGTGTTTGTATATATTGCATTTGTACACATGTCAATATGGGATGGAATTACGCATGTTCTTTATGGAAATACAAAAATGACTTAATGTTTCTTATATTCTTTCAGCTTAACTACTTAATCCATGCTTCGTGTGAGACTTATAGAACGAAAAGTTTGTTGGTTCCAATTTATATAGTGACTGTCGAAAGTTGACTGAGCTATTGGTAGAAGACCGTTCGTTGAACGGAGTGAAGTTGAGGTGTTAACTCAGCCGCGGCTCGTCTAGTTGGCAGTGTGACCGTGAAGCTACGGATGTAAGTGACGTAACAGGAACTCGCGTTTGATTTTTGGTGTAAGCACATGGTGCTCTCGGCAAGGGTTACCTATTTGGTGTATCATATCCTGGCAGCTGCCAATCACTGTTTTGTTTGCTTTCAGACTATTGGTGATATCACTAGGAAACAACTCACTGCACTGAATATATGAAATCATATATAACACATTATATGCGATTAGATATTTTGAAATTGAGTTATCAATACAATGAATATCCTCTAAATACTTAAGAATAAATGATAATGAATATTGTCAATACATAGGCTAGCACTCAGGAGATAAAACTCTGGTAATAGAAATAACATATGGGAATAAATTAATAAGTATTAGTGCATGAACCATGGCTGTGATAAGGTATAGTTTTAACATAATGAATTGATTTACCAAAGGTAGTGGCCGTGTAAGAAGCTTCTGCCAATTAGAAGATTACTGTAAGATAACCATTTAAAACTTGCGTAAAAGTATGGCAGAATATATCTCCATTTTAATTGCAATAGTTAAGAAACATGAAAAGGAAAATAAATTGATATCATTTGTCAAGAAACTATACTGGATTAATGAGGAACAAGCACAAGCAAAACAAAGTCAATCCTCAGAAGGAAACAAAATTAATGAAATGCAAGTCTAAAACAAGAGCTCTTGAAAAGATTATATTTGAGCAAATTATACAAAAGATGAGACAAAATGTTTCCTGTACAGTACTCTCTCAGAATGGAAAGAACTAAAATATGACGTTTAGTTTCCCAAGGCGTGATTTTCCGAGGATCTGATTTCAAAACAAAACGTAATTGATGATTCCTCAAAATTGCTGACTGCCTATCAAAACTTATTGAATAGTATCATTGAAAAAGATAGCTCCCTGGGTTGTAAAGTATGTAGTGTTCAGAGAGAAATAATTGAACTTGTAATCTCATCTAGGGATTCTCTGTCGTAACGAAGACTAAGTAAAACAACAGGCACAAGGAAATTGGGTAGTTATATATATTCTAGACTATGTCGTCATGACAACTTCAAAAACAGCGCAGTCACCGCACGAATTATATCACTTCATTTAATTCACCAATGTTTTCCAACTTTAACTACAATATACTTCTTCTGTCGCTGCCATTAGAATTTGACACACTCCGAAGACTATACATCTACACCACCACTATTGGCAAAACGGTTGGTGAGCTGGTGTGCTGATATCTATAAGGAAGCAACGGTTCAACAGCTACTTCTACAACATGAATCTAGTATCCGCTACAATTCAAGAAACCAGCATTTTACCATTTATTAATTTCCCTTCTCTTTTCTAATCTGCACCATGTCCTTTTATACTTTTCTTCCATTCACTACCGTTCGTTACGATTTTCACATACTCATACGCACACACACTGATAAAAATCCGTACACACTCGCACAAATACACACACACACGTACAATCACATATATTTTCGGCCATTTTCATCTACTCGCTATTCTTCCTCTTTTACTGGCTTATTTCCTCCATGGTTTAATACACCTTTCGTGGATATGCCTATATATATATATATAAGTGTGCATTTGTAAATGTGTATGTGTGCGTGTGTGCGTGTGCGTAGGTATTGTTTTGGTCGAGTCTGTCCCTTGTTACTCTGAGAGTTTCCCGTGGATGCACAAGGTCATCAAACAAGTTCTGACCCCCTAGTATGTTACTGAACAGACATTTTTTCGGATATGTGTGTGTATATGGATGTGTGTGTATATCGATATTAAAAGAGAACGAGCTTATGTTTCTTACAAGTCTAGTCTTAAACTGTGCGTCCCCCCCCCCCGGGGGTTATTTTTAAACTGGAATATATTACAATGTGCGTATTTAGGTACATATGTTTATATGTTTGTATTTTCAGTAGCTATGCATTCGCGATTACATTTTAGTCTCTGTTTAACTTGTTACCACCTCTTTTTCTCGCCATCTTTCGTCATTTCATTGTTTCGATAAGAATTCTTTTCATATCGTTACCCCCTACATTCGTTACTCTTTCATTTTATCTTTCTTTATCTTGCATATTCTTAAACGTGATCCGAATCACTTTAAATTTCTCTACCCGAAGAAGGGCTACGCGTGAAATGTCAGAACGCAACGCACGTCTGCACAGAGTTTAAGAAGTAATTCAAATTCGCAAAATTTATGGAATAATCTTCGCTAACATAGACGATTATTTGTTTCTTTTGATCCTTATATTTATTTGTAGGTTACATAAACCTACTCTATCGGATAATAATTTTTGACATGACGCAAAGCCACTATTTTGTGGAATAACTTATAATCAATTAGGTTGAATGGTACTTGTTTTATCGCCCACGTTACGGATGAAAGGTAAAGTCAACTTCAGTCGAACATTAACTAAGAACATAAGAATAACGTAGCTAAATATAAATCACTTTGTTCGATAAGCTACTTTCTTTATTATCCACTGCTTTTAAGGTCTCTCAGTTGATGAATCATCGCATCATGTTTCAGAAATGCCTGGCGTAAATGGATAGGCAAACACATATATACTCATATGAAAAGAGAAGAGAGCTGATGCATCAAAATGGAGTCTAACTGTGCATCGTAATAGATTATATGTCTCTTCTCTTTCTTAAGATAGTGATGTGTGTATATATGTATATATATATATATATATATATATATATATATATATATAGAGAGAGAGAGAGAGAGAGAGAGAGAGAGAGAGATGGATAAAAAGATAGATAGATAGATAGATAGATAGATAGATAGATAGACAGACACATAAATACATATCAATAAAAATTTATGTATGTATATAGATATATTGTTTGCATATATGTATGTACATATAACATCTACCTTTAGATGAACAATATATAAAACTTTCTGTATACTATTACCATCATGCTATTCTTAATCTAGAGTTCTTTTCTTTGTTTTATCCATATAAAAATAGGAGAAGAGACTATTCTATGAATGAATTTTCTAACCACCCTACTAAGAGCACTAAAAACTTGATTAGAAATTTCTCAATGAGACTATCGCGTTTATCTGTATATGAGTCGTATTTAACTTGTATAATGTGGCGACTGTTAGAAGTGTCTTTAAGTATGTTGAAAATGGAATACAAGCGTTTGTCAGACACTGATTTCGAAACTGCCATAGCAATAACCAAGTTTTTCATATTACTTATGAACACGTCCGTTTGGAGTATATGCATTATGAAATATTCAATAGGATATAGTTATCTTATTCTCCTATGTAATACAAACATTGAATCCTTTAACATAGCTAATATGGTGTATTACGATAATATAGTCACTAATAATTACAAACAAGGTGAGAACTGCAATTTCATAAAAAGAATTTTGCTCTCTCTCTTTCTCTCATTTTCTCTCACTTGCTCTCTCACTCTCTCTTTCTTCTTCTCTCTCTCTTTCTCTTTTCTTCTCCTCTCTCTCTCTCTCCTTCTCTCTCTCTCCTCTCTCTTTCTCTCTCTCTCTCTCTCCTCTCTCTCTCTCTCTTTCTCTCTCTCTCAGTAGGTTTACAAATGAAATATTTCAGATAAGAACATTCCATATTTGACAAAATGGACAATTTTGGTTGGTCCATACAATACAACTGAAAAGAAGGCAATGTGATTTATGCACAGCAGAGATGCTGGGGGTTCTTTTTGCCAAAACCTTCATTGTGAATAGAATATGGAAATTATGAAAATTATGGAAATGATTTTGGCTTTCGAACATAGGTTATATAAGATTTAGTTTTTAGTCCTATTATATTTTTTCCTTCTTCTTCCGTATGCCGATTTATTAGTACTGCAGTTAAACATACTGGGAATTTGTGATATGAGATTGAACTATTATGATATATATTATAAAAAATTTTCAAATTCACTGATGGTAAATAATTATTTACCTTCACGGATGTATTTTCGTATGCTATATGTGTGAATTTAATCATAATGAAATTGCTATCACTTGCGAACAGAAAAAAATCTCGAACTAACGTAAACTCTGTTACAGCAAGAATAACCTTTTAGTTGAGAACTGAGACATTTTATTAAACGTGGATCAAAAATTAGCGTTCGGCCTCAATGAATAAATTCCGCGTATAGACCTGAACATAAGGTTTTGTTTTGTTTTTTTATAACATTGATGAAAAGGTCTAGAATATTCCATTTAGATGTAAAAATTAAATATTTCTTTTTCGATTGTCTATCAAAAACTGAAAACAAAGATGGTTGAATGGAAAAAATGGCAGTGGGCATTATAATAGAGTTCAAAAATGTAGCCAAAATTTATTCTGGACAACTTCACGAAATATAATAATATTAATCACGAGTGGTCAACATTTCCAAATATAGTAATGTTATTCACCAGCAATTTTCAATTCCAAATTTAAGCAATCCTGATTCAAATTCGTGCAAGGCTATTTGCTACGGGAAGCCCCACGTAATGAGTTTGTTGTAGGACAAACGAACGAAATCAGGGAACCAAAGCAACAATATGTTCACGTTTCTTTGTAGTGAATGCATTAACTTCTAACGACAAACATGTAATACGAATTACATATAAATCAATAGAAAAGATTTTATAATTTTTATAACAGTTTATAACTTTATAACTCTTTAGAAAAGTGTTTTTGTATAGAGTAGTCATTGAAATTACACAAGTCATAATATACAAAATTGTAATATCAATTAACGTTTTCAGTCAAATTGTTCATTTATGAATTTTATTTTCAATCATTTCTGTTATAAATAGATGCATTACAGTATAATGGATGAATGTTTATATTTTGTGTTTGTAAGTGAATATGATTGTGCGTTTGTATATGTGTTGTGCGCGCGCGTGTGTCTAAAATTTCTTGTGAGACAGCAATGGTGATGCAGGTATACTACGAGGAAAATTTGAGATGCATTGGTGTGCCACTATCGTAAAGAAAGAAACATACAGGAAAAGAGACAGTGGTCGTATACTTGCAGTGCAAGTGAAGCAAAATCAAAAGTGATGTGACAGCGGTGGCGGCGACAGTTATCAGTTTAACAAGATATCGCTTGTTGAGTTGCGGGCATGAACTTCGACATTTATCGTGACATTACAATGTCTAATAGATTTAAGGTATATTTGCAAATAAGACCGCTAACAGTTCGATGTGTTCTACAAGGTTTTACAATGTAAGAAGAGTAATAATGGGAAACCGTTCAGCAAAGTTTATCTTGAAAATGCAGATAACCTGCTCGTGGGTGATAATGATGTAAAAATATGGTAGCTTGTGTCAGTCGATGACGCATATCAAGTGTTTTAGCCACGTTGCGTTGAAAAGAATAATCTCAGGTCGTTCTTGGTGGTATTTCTTGCAAGACCCAACAAAACAGTTGATGTTTCAAAACTGCAAGGGCGCATACATTTCGTGGGAACTGGTAGAATAACTTACAGTTTCAAATTTATTCAGCTAAACACTCGTCTTACAGTGAAACTAACTTGACGAAAAGTTCCGTTTGAAGAAGATTTTTGGTTGTGACAAATGGAAAGAAAAAGGGTAAGTAACTATAAGTTGCGGTATGGATTATAAGAGTAATGCACATTCATTTATATGATCAATGTGCATGCAGAATGCTGAGGTAGCCAAGTCCGTGCTAAGGAACCCAAAGTTGTGAGGGGATAATGTCTTGGTTTGCTGTTATTTTCAGCAAGGCCAGGATTCGTAAAGAGCTTAACTGTAGCATTATCATGGCCAGTAGCATTAGAGGCGGTGAACCATGTGCTGCTGACAGTTTGCAATAAAAAATGAAGTGATAATGTAGACAGATGAAGTGTTTGTAGACTTACTATGTCAGCCCTCCAAAAAAGACACGAAGCAGCTTGAACATGTGAAGAAAATATGAATACAATAGGTGATATAACAAAACAAAATTTGTCTCAGTTGGGGGAAGTGAAAGAGTTTTTAAGAAGGAAAATTTGCCAGTAATAATAGACAGATGCCATATGTCTCTTTTTGTAAAAGCAACTGTATTTTGTGAAACTGCATAATTTTTATTGCTCTTCAACGTTTGTCGTCAATTCTACCCATTGAAGTATGACTCAACAAGTTTTCAATTTTTATTATTTCGCATGTTTCGTGACAGCCATTGGTAATTTAATAGCGTAATGATGGGCATCAGTATGCTGTTTTGCTGTAGTGGTATTATGTCGATTCGTGCTGCGTATTTATAGAATTGCTTAGTATTCAGCATTCTATTTTGGCTTGGGTCACCATTCTGTAGTTTAGTTTCGAGTCACTATTTTGTAAGTTGTGTTCTGATTAACATTGAATAACCAGCAGTAATAGCAAGCTGAGAAGAAAAATTTAAGTTCAACAATATATAATAATAGCACTAAATATATTATATACATATGTATGTTATGTGTGAAGTTAAGATATAATCAAATTACCAAAAGGTGTGAACTGGGAGATCTCTTATAAACGGTGGAGACGGCATTCGGTTACTGAGAAAACTAAGGGATGAGAAACAACTCATTAAACGTGAGACTAGACACATAGCTTTCGGCTACAAGAAATGTACATATAGAATAGAACACCGGGGTTTTTATTAGCTCGCTAAAAAATTATTTTCACTGCGAGCGCCTATAAGAAACTGGCGTCTAAGAATATCAGCTAGAAAAAATGTCTCGAGGAGATACAATAGATATCAACAATATTAGCTCTGGACGGCATTATCAAATACAGTAATATCATTCAAGCTTAAGAATTTTCGGCTTGGATTCGATGATGAAAGCTATTTGCTAAAAGGTTCTGTAAACTTTTAGGTGAAGAACAGTATAAGTAATAATTATAAATCTGTTGGTTTCTATGTGCTTATGTGCATATAGGAGCGTATACAAATATGTATGCGTACATATGTACACACACACACACACACACACACACACACACACACACACACACACACATATATATATATATATATATATATATATATATATATATATATATATATATATATATATATATATTACAACAAAAATTTTATATCTTCGTCATAGAGTTACCCAAGGTTTCGCATCCATGAAGCAAAGCCTTATGGACAACTCGTCAGACTCTATATAAATGCAAAATTTAAAATATCTACGTCGCAGACGTGAGGAAACGCTCAGAACTAGAGAAATACGTCTTAAGAAAAAAATGTTAATGACGACGGGTTATCTCCCTTGAATCACAGGTGTGGGGAACCCTTATAGACCCGAAGCGTCCTAACTAGCAAACGGATAGTTTCAGTTTTCCAATAAGTAGCACTTGAAGTGGATACATTTAGAAAACACTACATTACGGCTGTTTAATGCGCCAGGTTTCTTGTAGTCCTTAAGAATTCTGGCTCTCTCCGCGATGCAGATCTTGCAATGGCTATTTCTGTTAATATACGGGTCCAGATGATCAATTAATTTCCACCTGATCTCACACGGGGTCCCTTGATCTTTGAGGTACCATACATGGCGGGCTAGGAACGTGACCGTCTTTCTGGAACGCTGAAGGATGGTTGATGGTTAGGTAAAGGTCGTTTGAACGAAGTACTCGCAAAACCAATATATTTACACACATGAGACGTGGCCCTGTTCGCACCCCTGGTAACATATGGCGCGGGGCTGGTCATCCATAAGTGTCTAAGATAAATATTTGGTCATCTTCTGAGGTGGCGGTACTGGGAACGGCGGATACCTCCTCTAAGTCGCTGGTCCTGGATAGGTCATTATTTCTAGGTGCGGCGTTAGTACTGGTGGTAACATACATTGCAGGCCTGGTCACTCTATCTATTTATGGTTTGATCATTATCCGTGGCGGTGGTACCGGATTCTTCGGTGACGCTCTCTGTGATGCTGGTACCTGACTGGTTATTATCTCTGGGTGTGGCAATAGTACATTACATTTATATTGGGTCGAGCTATCACCATAACTTCATAGATGATCCCTTCAGCCTCGCATCGGCCTCCGACTGGACAGTTGTTGTATACCCTTCAAGAGCAACATGCCTCCCTTGTATTTTGAGTACTTGCTGAAATGTTCTTTATGTTAGGTGCACAACTAAAGGAGACTCATAGGTTGTGTCTGTTAAATAAATGCCTGCATCTGTGTGTGTGAAATGTTTGTCTATCAATCTAAGGAAAATCTTTCCCACACAAGTCTTGACGTTGATTGAGAAGGGTGAGCAAACCAGACGACATTTCTGCAGCGCTTCCTTTTTCCGGGTGCTAGAGCCAGGAATGTAGGAGATGCGGTCTTTAAACCCACTCGATGCCATGCCTCATTGTAGTAGGGGACAGCGGCATCAAAGATATTTTGGCTCGAGGATAGATTCACAAGGTTCTTCAAAACTATAGGGAGGAGGAGGCTGTGCTAATATAAGACAGACTTTCGTTTGGCTTGTGATAGGGCCTGTGTGTACTAGAGCCCAAATCTAAAGTAACATCTAAGAAATTTACTGAGGTGAGATTAGTCTCAATTGTGATTTTGAAATCCATTGAGCCTAAGGTGCTAATTAGGTCCTTGGGTAACTCTATGTCCAAGATATAAAATTTTGATAATCACTGCTCTATTTTTTTATTAACTATTGTATATATATATACGTATTAGATAGAGAAATATAATTGGCAATCTAGCAATTTATTACATTATGATATAATATGATGTTATAAAATATAATATAAGATAAGAAAATATAATCAATTTAAAAAGAAAACAAATGAAGCCAGCAATTTGTTTCGACTTATATACATTATTTTATTTATCAACAATTCATATCTATGTATACAAGTCTCTTCGGGGTCAGAGTTCAAAAAGACAGACGAAATTCCATGTAGAGGGACTGCCGAATTGCATAATACTGATTCAAAATACCTAAGTTTCGGAGCGTGAGCGTTAACAATTCAAATACATAAGTACAACAAAAGAACAGCAATATTCAAACGAAAATTTATAACGGTCAAAAAATGTTTTTTTTATATATTTCCAATAATATTAGTTTAAATGTATTTAAATCGAAAGTAATTACTGGCCATTTTATGGATATAATAATAATAATGATAATAATAATAATAATAATAATAATAATAATAATAATAATAATAATAATAATAATAATAATAATAATAATAATAAAAAAACTGACAATATATAAATATATAAATGAATAAAGTGACAGAGTTTTAGTTGTATAGACGGATTAATCGTGTAAATCCATATTTATTCTACAAATATACCTATACATATTTGAAAGAATGTATTTCTAGTATATCAACTAACTATTTATTTATATGTGATACTATTCATACATTTATTATTACTCAAAGAAAATATATAAATTATATGTAATAATAATAATATACAACCTCTTTCATTTATCTATTGTTACTGACATAATGATTATTCAAAGTAACTAAGAAATAATGGTCCTTATTTACATAGTTTATCGAAGAGGAACTCTGTAAATTTAAACAAACAAGGAACATAGATCTACGATAATTATAATCTATAGTGGAGAGTATTCCGAAATATCATATCAGACTATGGATAATTAAATTACAATAGCTATTATAGTCCATTGTTTGTATTATAGTGCATTGTTGTGTCATTCAAAAAGTTTATTCTTTATAGTCTATATCATTTCTTACATAAAGAGACAATAAACTATAAATAAAAAATATCTGTCTAAATTTTACTAACTCTTTCAGAAGTAACGAAATTAGAGTATTGCTATATGTACACAAGCTCTATCACCATTAATACATATAACTATATATAATAATTGTTGTAATCTACTTATTCATATCTATACAAACACAATTCCAAGAGTAAATACCAAATTACTTAGTTTACCAGAGGAAAAATATATCTTTGTTAGCCGAAGCTTATATATTTATAAATAAAGTAGTTATATAAAAAAAAAAGCCGGAAATACATACTTCGAAATAAATGTTTTGATCACAATATGGCATTATCTAAGATAATTCATTTATTAATATTATTATTATTATTATTATTATTATTATTATTATTATTATTATTATTATTATTATTATTATTATTATTATTATTAATTTATAAACTAAATCAATTTATTTATAAATGTATAATCATTTAGTAGACCGAAGAATAGCTTACTTTAGATTTATAATAAATATTTAACTACGAATATAATGACTCATCCCACAGTCAATACAAATATATTCACTGGAACAATACGAAATATTATGAATTAATCCACTAGAATTTTTTTTTTCTAATATGCCCACATTATTATACAATTTAGAAATTTCAAATAACAAACCTTTAATCTCAATGCAAGAAACTTATAAGGGATTCAGTATAAGAATGACAAATTTCAGTTAGAATAAGAAGCTTGTACATCATTCATCATAATAAATAAATAAATAAATAAATAATCTGGCCTCAATGTAATTTCGTTAAGCAGTGTTATCAAATTATACTTTTAGGTTTATTTATTGATACATTTATTACTTTATTTATCCATTGTGAAATAAACATATGCACAAAATAAATGCACACACACACACACATAGATAGATAGATAGATAGATAGACAGATAGACAGATAGATAGATAGATAGATAGATTCATATACATATATATATAACATACATATACATATATATGTATGTATGTATGTATATGTGTATGCGTGTGTGTATATATATATATATATATATATATATACATATATATATATATATATATATATATATATATATATATATATATATATATATATATATATATATATATATATATATGTATATATATATGGAAAAAAAGTCAAGGTAGAAAATGCTAAAATAATTTTATAAATAACATTTCAGTATCGGTTTCAGTCATTGAAACGTTTTGTATGGAAAACGATTAAATTTTGGAAAAATTGAAAGTTAGTATTCAAATACAAGGGGCATTTTCCTTGTTTCTGCTTGCCTCTGTCTTTCTTGTTTACTCTTGTGGGTTCAAGACACATACATACGTATTTGCCGGTGTATAAGCCGCACCCGTGTATAAACCGCAACCTCGATTTTCGGTCCCCGACGGGGGAAAATCGTGGGAGAAACCGAGAAATAACTGGAGCTAATGAAAAGGAAGAAAAGCGGGATGAATACGAACTTAAATTTCATGATGATTTCATACTTAACAAACATTTCCGACTGCAATCATTGATATTCATAATTATTAATGGAAGAAGATAAAGTCCAGGTTTTATATGCAAGAGATAAGAGGACGTTTTTTTTTATTATGTGTGTTTATATGATTTATTCATATTGTGATCTTTATATTTTTTTCTTGAAAATGTGTGGTCCTAAAAAGGACCAAACCTAGTGGGTAGAAACTTCAATCAAATTCTAAGAACTCTTCGTCGTCAGACGACTCGTTGAAGGCCCGCCCCTAGAGTTGACCGTCTGCATACACCAGTTCATCCTCATCATCGCTGGGTCCAGAAGAGTCGGGTAAGATGGCATCGTCTTCCCACAAGATTTCATCTTCTGTGCCATCGAGCGCGTTGGATATGCAGCACTTCAGGAAAGCCCGCTTGATGATGTCTTCTGGAATCTCCTCCTAGACCTTCAAGATTCACTTGCAGATCGTACCCAAGTCGACTTTCTTCGTGCGCCCGATCTTTGTCGTCTCCTTCGGTGCATTGGCCATCCAATACTCCCAACGGTGCTTGAGACGGTCCTTAAACGGTTTGTTGATTGCAACATCAAAGGATTGAAGAAGAGATATCATTCCCCCGGGTTTCATTGCCACGTCGATCTTCAGACGATGTATCTTCGCCTTGGTTTCTTCTGACTTGTGGAATTTGAATGCGTCTAGAACCAGGAGACTCCTCCTCTGATGCAGTCCACTTATGCGCTGGCCCCACACCTGTCGTCGATGAGTGCTTGGTTCATCCAACCTTTCGCTTGGGGTCGAACGATGACCCCCTTCCAGAAACTTGGCATCTTTGGGTAGTTTCTTCCTCTTGAAGACGACGTACGGTGGCAGCTTTCGTCCGTCAGCCGTGCAAGCTAGCATCACCGTAAAATGGTCATTCCTGTGACCCGTCGTGACGATTTCCACTGTCTTCTCCTCCCTTATCAACAACAGTTCTCGACATCGGAGATTGAACGTGGGGGGAGACTGGTCTGCGTTTCTGATGCGGCTCAGAGGGTACTGATGCCATTTAAGCTGGTTGATGATAAACCGTTGGAATCGCTCAGTCTTCTTGTCGAGATCTTTTGGCAGCTGCTGTGCAATGTGGGTGCGAAGCCTGATGGATAGATCATTCCTGCGCATAATCAGGAAACCTCATGACGTGCTGGAACAGAAGTCTCTTAACCTCGATTCGAAGGGTGAGTGTCGATACCGCGTGTTCCGCCATCCTCTTCTCTTTCACCCATCCGAGTAGATACTTCTTTCCATTGCGTTATTGCCTTTATTGAAATCATAAAGCAAAATATACCGAATATTTGTCACTTTCCTTATAGCTTTGAAAAAAATTACTGTTAAAATCGAACTGCACTCTTCAAAACAAGGTAAAATTACTACTTGTTGTTATAGCAAGTGGATGCAGGTAGTTTATCCCGTCCCTCTCCGAGTTTTTGTTCATGCAATTGAAAAAAAAAAAAGCATTATTTATGGGATGACCCAATATTTATATATTTTAATACAACATTTACTTTGCAGTTCTATATTTAAACGATGAGGAATTATGTACATTATTTACATTTGACTTTGTCCTCATCTTGTTTGTTGTTAACACAACGTTTCGGCTGATATACACTCCAGCCTTCATCAGGTGTCTTGGGGAAATTTCGAACCTGGGATCTCATTCCTAAGATATTTTTCGATGTTATTATTATTATTATTCAGGTCACTGCCTGGAATCGAACTCGGAATTTTGGGGTTAGTAGCCCGCGCTCTTTACCACTACGCCATGCCCACAACAAACAAGATAGGAACAAATATCCGTCAAATGTAAATAATGTACATAATTCCTCATCTCTTAATTATAGAACTGTATTATCTAATCGGTACGGATCCGACATTAGACTTCAAAGGTCGGAGAATGAAGACGGAAGTCCGTCCCCCACCTATGAAAGCAGTAATTAATGTAGCCCACGAGCATATGGCGTAGTGGTAAAGAGCGCGGACTACTAACCCCAAGATTCCTAGTTCGCTTGCAGGAGGTAACCTGAATAATAATAATAATAATAATAATAACAATAATAATAATAATATAGAAAGGATTGAGGTAACTCCTCCTGAAGATATAGAGTCAAAATTGAATTTTGACTCTATATCTTCAGGAGGAGTTACCTCAATCCTTTCTATATTAACCAAAATGAAGTAGATTGACAAATTTATTTTTTGAACCAGTTGAAGACACACGAGATGTCGAAATATCGTTCACCAGATAACAAATGGCACTCTTCTTTTAATTTTGACTCTATATCTTCAGGAGGAGTTACCTCAATCCTTTCTATATTAACCAAAATGAAGTAGATTGACAAATTTATTTTTTGAACCAGTTGAAGACACACGAGATGTCGAAATATCGTTCACCAGATAACAAATGGCACTCTTCTTTTAATTTTGATTTAATAATAATAATAATAATAATAATAACATCGAAAAATACCTTAGGAATGAGATCCCAGGTTCGAAATTTCCCCAAGACACCTGATGAAAGCTGGAGGGTATATCAGCCGAAACGTTGTAATAACAACAAACGAGATGAGGACAAATATCCGTTAAATGTAAATAATGTAAATAAAGAACATTTTCTTTTACTTCTATGCTTCCAGTTGTGGTTAAGCGAATTACTGATGGTGCTGACGAATAGGTCTACTTCCTCTTCAAAATTTAGCATTGATTATCTTCTTTTGATTGCTAATTATAATGCAATGATGACCTGAATATCATTATGTAGTTTAATGACAAAATATACGTATACAATACATATATATATATATATATATATAAATATATATATATATAAACAATATATGAGCATATGCATATATATGTACATGTATGTATATACGTTCATCTACATGTACATATAGATACATAACTGGGTACATGACGTGGCAAAAGAACAAGGACAAAATGGTAAACAAGGTGCAACAAACAAGCAGGCCACATAGAAACATCCCCTTCATCAGCTGCCACCATTAAAACTCCGGCGTTTCGAAGAATTAAGGCAGTACGCATCGTTAAAATGGTTCTTCCCACGAACACAAATTAAATTGTTTTCGTGGAGGGTAGTGGCGGACGGAAAACAAGACAGGAAAACGAAACGGTGAAATAAACATATATATATATATATAGCTGTGTGGTAAGTAGCTTGCTTACCAACGACATGGTTCCGGGTTCAGTCCCACTGCATGGCACCTTGGGCAAGTGTCTTCTGCTCTAG
This sequence comes from Octopus bimaculoides, assembly GCF_046866305.1. Taxonomy (NCBI): domain Eukaryota; kingdom Metazoa; phylum Mollusca; class Cephalopoda; order Octopoda; family Octopodidae; genus Octopus; species Octopus bimaculoides. The sequence goes on along the minus strand of NC_142930.1, from coordinate 51,198,223 downwards.
CCTCGGGCTGACCAAAGCCTTATGAGTGGATTTGGTAGACGGAAACTGAAAGAAGCCTGTCGTATATATGTATGTATATGTGTGTTTGTGTGTGTGTGTGTATTTGTGTGTTGTGTTTGTCCCCCCCAACATCACTTGACAACCGATGCTGGTGTGTTTACGTCCCCGTAACTAGGCTTACAAAGAATAAGTCCTGGGGTCGATTTGCTCGACTAAAGGCGGTGCTCCGGCATGGCCGCAGTCAAATGACTGAAACAAGTAAAAGAGTAAAAGAAAAGAGTATATATGTACACACACACACGTTTTCTTCTTTTTTTTTTTTATTCGACGGAGCAGAGTTCCTGTCCTTTCTCATACTTGTCGTGACATATTTTTCCATTTGCTTTCGTTTCTTCTTTCTATCCGTCTGTGTTTAATTTGTAAATGTTTTGCAACGTTACATTATGTTAACATATTAACATTTTTTTTGTTTTCTTCCGAATACTTTGCCTTCTGGTTTCTATTTTATCACGACAAATCTGTTTTTGCTCCATATATATTTTACTTCTATCCATGTTACTTTAAATTTGAATGCGAGAATGGATGAAAATACTTTCGTTTTCTTTTTCTTCTCTTATACTCTCTTTATGAATATTGGAAGTAGTTCAGTAGTATTTTTTACTTTTATTTCCTTTCCTGGAGTTTTCTCGTGCAAAAGTGTTTCAATTCATATATTTGACACTGATAAAGTAAGAATTATCTGAATTATCTTATATATTTAAAAACATAAGTTTTTAGTTCGACCTTTAAGAATTAAGAGCAAACAAAGACTCACAGGGTCCATTTCATTGAAAATATAGATCTCATTATTTATATATATATATATATATATATATATATATATATATATATACTAACATACCCGTGTCATCAAAAATGTCGACGGCTTTATTAATGATAGAAAATGGTACATCAACAAAATGAGGAAAACCATCAATAAATGTCAGCAATCTAGTAAATAAATATATATATATATATATATATATATATATATATATATATATATGTATATGCACACATGTATACGTGTGTGTGTGCGTGCGTGGATAAACATACATACATACATACGTATGAATGTCTTCTTTCAGTTTTTATCTACCAAATCTACTCACAAGGTTGTTAATCGGCCCTACGATATAGTCGAAGACTATATATATATATATATATATATATATATATATATATATATATATATATATATATATATATATATATATATATATATATATATATACATATACATATACATTTATTTATTTATTTAGATAGACCGATAGATAGACAGATACACACACACACACATACACACACATACACACACACACACACACGCACACACACACACACACATATATATATATATATATATATATATATATATATATATATATATATATATATATATATATATATACACATACACAAACATTTATTTTATAGACGTGTCTCTCCCCTCTCCCTCTTTGTCTCTCTCTCTATATATATAGAGAGAGAGAGACAGATAGACAGGCGGATAGAAAAATAGATAGATAGATAGATAGATAGATAGATAGATAGATAGATAGATAGATAGATAGATAGACAGATAACCTTGCTTGTGAAAACCAAATGCTAATTTTTGTGGCTTCGGAGTATTTCACACCTATTTTTAGCAAAGACAGTGCTTTAAAAAAGTGTATTTGTTATATATAATTCTGCCATATATATATATATATATATATATATATATATATATATATATATATATCATCATAAATATACAGGGATTAGCAATTGAGTTGCTTCTCCAACATACTGAAAATTTAGAAATAGCAGTCAAAGAACTACTGATTCTAAACTACAAATTTTTCTCTAAAACGGATGGCGATATTTATGGCACACATAGAACAAAAAAACGGAGGGAAAAGCGTAAACAAAACAAGTCTTTAGTTAATTGGATACGAATCGTTTCATGGTTAAGTGAATGAAAATTTCACTATTCCAATCTTCAGCCCAAATATTCTGATAAATTTGAAAGTGTCTCTAAAAAAATTCACGGTAATTTTTGGCCATGCGACACCAAAAATCAACGATAAGAAAGGCACTTACGAATTCATCGGCTAGTGAGTTCAGGCATCTCACCCCAAAGAAATCTATTCCATGTGCGTCACAAATAGTCCCGTATGAAAAGAAGTCCCGTGTGGAGGGATTACGGTTTAACCATCTAACTTAGAGATATCAAATATAAAATATACAAGAATAAGGGCAGGGAATCGTCAATTAATAATAGAATTAATAATTAACAATTTTGCCAAGTAGTTCAGTATGAAAAAAACCTTTATCGGTAAAACAATTTATCATCATAAATATACAGGGATTAGCAATTGAGTTGCTTTTCCAACATACTGAAAATTTAGAAATAGCAGTCAAAGAACTACTGATTCTAAACTACAATTTTTTCTCTAAAACGGATGGCGATATTTATGGCACACATAGAACAAAAAACCGGAGGGAAAAGCGTAAACAAAACAAGTCTTTAGTTAATTGGATACGAATCGTTTCATGGTTAAGTGAATGAAAATTTCACTATTCCAATTTAGAGAAAAATTTGTAGTTTAGAATCAGTAGTTCTTTGACTGCTATTTCTAAATTTTCAGTATGTTGGAGAAGCAACTCAATTGCTAATCCCTGTATATTTATGATGATAAATAGTTTTACCGATAAAGGTTTTTTTCATACTGAACTACTTGGCAAAATTGTTAATTATTAATTCTATTATTAATTGACGATTCCCTGCCCTTATTCTTGTATATATATATATATATATATATATATATATATATATATATATATATATATATATATATATATATATATATATATATATATATATATTAAACCGTTAGATTCACTTCTACATTTAAATTTAATTTGCCAAAATATCTTCATCACTTTGAGACCGCGACAAAATTCCGTGCCGCAGCACAAAGTTTGTCAGTGAACAAGAGAGGGAGAGAGATAGACTGGGAAGTGATAGTAATAGTAGCAAGGTGCGCATTATAATTGTTAAGATAAAACTTACTTAGGAAAGGATGTGTGGCGTTCGATCATATAATAATAAAAATAATATATAAACATATGCATATATCCATACATATATGTAAATACCTACATCTATATGTATACATACATGCATATATGGGTACAGGACATCACAAAAAAACGTTAAACACAATGAGAAACAAAAACAGAAAGACGAAAACAGAAAACGACCTTTTTTCGAACAATGTAAAAAACAGAGAAACGAGACATGCAACAGAAAGAGTATAACTCTTCGTCAGTTATTCCTGTTCCATCTACTCCGCGTTTCAAAGGCAAGGACTATATATATATATATATATATATATATATATATATATATATATATATATATATATATATATATATATATATATATATATATATATATATATATATATATATATAGATATATATAAAGAGCGTAGAGAAAATGGGAGAGAGAAAAAGAGAAATACATGATGAAAGACATAATGATATACATGATAAAATTTACTTCTAGTTTAGCTAGTGCTCGAAGTCGACGTAAAACAATGATTGATGGATCTATTTCAATGATGGCTCTATTTATATTATAAAAATATAACTTGAGTAAATACGACTTTAATAAATGTAAATATATCAACACAACTATAATTATTTAGTACACTTTATATTGTTCGTGTTAAGTGTACGCATAGTTTTGAGTTAGTTGTGTATGAAATGATATGTATCTGTGTGCGTGTGTTTATGTGTATGTATCCATGTGTTTATAAGCGTATGTGTCTTTATTTGTGTATATGGGCGTTTGCGTATGCGTCTGTATTTGAATTCGTAAATAAATATGCGAAAACATATCTATTTTTCTCGTCTGTTTACATAATTCAGAAAGATTTTGGAACGCTGAACGATTATGCATACATACATACATACATACATACAAGCACACACGTACATACATATACACATACAGGTATACAAACACTTACTTACACACGCACGCACAGATACATATACATACATATATATGTATATGTGCATACACACATACATGCATAAGTCAGACAGACGGACGGACGGACAGACAGACAGACAGACAGACAGACAGACAGACAGACAGACAGACAGACAGACAGACAGACAGACAAGCATTCATTATCCAAACATCTATACAATGAAAAGTAGTAGAACGCTTCCATCGAAATTTCTGTTAAGTGTACACGTAACAGGCCGGATATTGTTGTCTGAGACAGACAAGTAAAAGTAGGTTCAGTCATAGCGGTCAAATAGTATGAATATCAGTTAAAAATTCAAAGAGAATCAGGATAACTCCTGCAAACTGTTTCAAATCCTCCAGTTTCTATATCTAGATTATAGATTCAAACTGATACCAATAAAATTGGTGCACTTGGTTTTGTGAATAAAAGCCTAAATGACAATCTGTAAAAGCTAGGGTTGTCGGGAAAATAAATCAACACACATATTACTAATACGATCTGTCAGTGGAAAAGTAAAATTATGCAAGACTGTTCTCGAGTTTAAAATGAGAATTTGTTTTTCAAATAATTAAAATCAGAAGAGAACAAACCTGTGTACATGCAAACATACATACATACATACATACATACATATTTTCGATAGGGAATAAAAATTCTGTCACACAACATTAGGAAGATATCACATCATCAGCAGCTGTTTTAAAATGCCTTCAAGGTATCACTTCCCCTCAGACATGACATTGTTGCCGAAATGAATATGTACATGTTTGTGTGTGTGTGTGTGTATGTGCGTGCGTGTGTGTGTGTGCGTGCATGCGTTTATGCTTATATATCTCATAGATTACAATACGCTAGCATAAGCGTATACTAGATCAGTGCCCCGCAACCGGTATGCCAAGGCACACTGGTGTGCCACGAGACGATGCTATGTGTACTGCTGTGTAACCTGACTATAATTTTTATTCTTATACTTTAAGCTATATTTTTAATTCAGGTGTGCCGCCTAATTTTGAAAAGAATATGCGTACCGCAGAGGTGAAAGAAAAGGTTGCGGAGCAGTGTATTAGGTGACCACAAGACTGGTGCTCAGAAGATCTAAAACTCCCTAGTGGAGTTCAAAATACTTCCTACTTCCTACTAGACGTCAAAATAAATCTGCAAAACAAAAGATGGCTTCAAGAACTGTTGAGTTTGGGTGTGTTATAAAAGGATAAAAGATAGACAGAGATATGGCATTATATATCATTTACCAAAGATATTATCTAAACATAACCCCAAATTATAATTACCGAAGCAAAATTAGAGTTTATGAATATATATATATATATATATATATATATATATATATACATATATACTCTTTTACTTGTTTCAGTCATTTGACTGCGGCCATGCTGGAGTACCGCCTTTAGTCGAGAAAATCGACCCCAGGACTTATTCTTTGTAACCCTAGTACTTATTCTATCGGTCTCTTTTTGCCGAACCGCTAGGTTACGGGGACGTAAACACACCAGCATCGGTTGTCAAGCGATGGCGGGTGGGACAAACACAGGCACACACACACATACACATAAATACATATATATACATATATACGACGGGCTTCTTTCAGTTTCCGTCTACCAAATCCACTCACAAGGCTTTGGTCGGCCCGAGGCTATAGTAGAAGACACTTGCCCAAGGTGCCACGCACTGGGACTGAACCCGGAACCATGTGGTTGGTAAGCAAGCTACTTACCACACAGCCACTCCTGCGCCTATATATATATATATATATATATATATATATATATATATATATATATATATATATATATATATATATATATATATATATATATATATATATATATATATATATATATATATATATATATATATATATATATATATATATATATACATGTATGCATATACATATATGTATATACATATACATGCATATATGTGTATGTATATATAATTAGATAGCTGCATATGTGTGATTATATATATATGTAATGTGTGTGTGTGTGTGTGTGTGTGTGTGTGGTTTATGTATGGCAAAATATTTTGCAACTGATGAAAATGGGCAAAAGCTAAATAGATTCAAGAGATATTTACAAAATTAAATGGTTCTACTTTATGGGAAATATTTTTTGTGAAACGAAACAACAGAAAATTTTTGTTGTATCTATTTGCTGTGGGTAAATGGAATTATAAAACTATCGATTTAAATAGAATGACAGGAATTATGTAGAATATATTAATGTCGCCAAATACCACAAAACAAATATCGAAAACATTACGCTGTCTCTTTCTTTTCTATTTGTTTCGCTTAGTTTCCCTTTTTGGCTTTGTCAGAAAATAAAAATGGGATACGCCGGATTTAGAGTCTATTGGATTGGATCGACGCCACGTTATTTCTAAGGTATGTTTCAGCATTCATGGAAGAATTAAAGCAATTTCGATTCATTCTTTATTCTGCATTTTATTCTGAGCCATTTCAATATTACATTTATATTCTTCCAGTCTAAGCTCGTCTATATCTATATATTTATATATTAGCAGATGTCTATGTATATTTGTATGTCTGGGCATAATGCCAATGAGGGTGTGAGAGGGGAGAGAAAGAAACAGAGAAGCAAAGTAAGGAAGTGGCTCTTTACTTCTCCTCCTGCATCTCCTCATTCGTCACGACGTTTTTCGATAGAGGAAGAAATGTAAATAGTGTAAGTGTGTGAGTCAGTTAGAAAGAGAGTGGGAGAAAAGAAAGAAACAGTCATAGACTAAAAGAGAGACACTATACCAGAGGGTGAGAAGAATATGTGTGAGCGAGAGAAACAAAGAATGAGAAAAAGACAGAGACTAGAGAAAGAAACAGACAGAGAAAACAAGTTTCTGTAGGAGAAGTTGAAAAGAGAGGGATAGCGGGAGAGAGAGAATGCTGATGCTTGATATTGTATGTATGTTTTATTGGTGAAGGTGAAAACAGCCAGTACAAAGCGAGGGGGAAAGCGAGAGAGAAAGAGACGCTGATGTTTGATACTGAATGTGTGTGTGCCTACGGTTTTCTACAATCCGAGAAAAATGTTCTCACTTTGTACAAGAGGAGATGGGGTAGATGTATATGATCAGTATTCCACAGTGAAGCAAAGACAAGTACAAGTAGCCGGAGTAAAGTCACAAGAGACCCCTGCACAACGACAGCAAAGACATGAAAACGACCGAAGGAGAGCTGCTGCACGCAGGGTCAATGAGTCACAAGAGGCAAGAGAAAAACGGTTAGAACAATTACGTCAACAAAATGCAATCTGCAGGAGTCAAGAGTCAAAAAAGAAAAAAGAAAAACATTTAAAGGATACAAGACAAAGACAAGCTTTCATAGTTGCCAATGAAACAATAGGTCAGCGAAAAATAAGGCAAAGATTAAGAAGTTTATGAAACTCAAAGGTCGGAGAACGAAGACTGAAGTCCGTCCCCACCTGTGAAAGCAATAATTAATGTAAGTAGCCGACATCTAGAAAGCTCTGAATAAGCAGTACTAACCATCAAGCGCATTCCATACTTGGACATAATAGCCCCTATTGAATAGATAGCCATAAAGATACCAAAAGCTCGGGGAGATGAACTAAGGTGGAAAATGAGACAGGTATTAGAAAAAGCGAAACTTCCCAAACCAAACATCACTAAGGAAGAAACTTTCACTCTCAAAAGACTACAGAGTGACAATTCCATCATAATACTTCCAGCAGTCAAGGAAAATGCTACAGTGGTGATGAACAAGTCTAACTACTTTGAAAAATTGGCAAGCCTTATAAGTGATGGCAGCTACAGCAAAGTAAAGAAAGACCCTACTATGAAAACGGAGAGGAAGTTGTCACAGATCTTGATCAAGAACAAGGATCACTTTACACCAATGAAGTACAGACAACTGATTCAACACTACAGTAAACTACCACACATGTACGGTCTTCCTACGATTCACAAGGATGGTATTCCATTAAGACCTATAGTGAGCTGTAGAGGTTCAGCATGCCATCCACTGATCCGCTTCCTTGTGGATATAATCAGTCCGTTAGCAGGAAAGTCAACATCGTTCATGAAGACTTCCACCCACTTCACAGAATTGATCAAGGATACCCCCATTGAATCCAACCAGATGGTGAGTCTAGATGTGATAAGTCTGTTCACCAAAGTCCCAACTGGTGAAGCACTATCGGTGATTCAAGAAAAACTAGTGACAGACACCCATCTAAAAGAACGCACTAGTATACCAATAAGAAACTTGATGCAAATTTTGACATTCAGGGTAGAAACTACTTACTTCAGTATGGACACTGATATATATCAACAGGAAGTGGGTTTAACTATGGGTTCACCATTATCACCGATAATAGCCAATATGTACATGGAATACTTTGAGGATTTGGCTTTAAGATCAACACCACTAAAACCCCAGCCCTATGGCTGCGATATGTTGATGACACCTTTATACTCTGGCTCCAGTAGGAAGATGTCCAAGTGCTGTTAGATCATGTGAACTCAATAAAGCCATCGATACAGTTCACACTGGATAAAAGAAAAGACAATCAGCTGGCATTCCTGGACGTATTAAAAACACGCACTAAGTAAGGATTCAGGACACCTGTATACCGCAATCCGACCTTCACTGGACGATACCTCAACTTCAATTCCCACCATCCATACAGTGTAAAGAGAGGGATTGCTCAGTGCCTAAAATATCGAGCAATGAATATAAGTAGCGATCGTGATACCCACCACGAAGAAATGATCAGGCTCAGTAACAATCTATTACGAAACAACTACCCCAAAAGCACACTCTCCACTCAAATTAGGAAGAAAAAAGAGGATGAAACCGATAAACTGTCCACAGTCTGTCTACCCTATGTGAAAGGCCTCTCCGAAAAGATACAAAAGATATGCGGCCCATATGACATCAGGACAGTATTCAAGAGTAATACAACACTTCGCAAATATCTCCTTCGATTAAAACCACCAATAGAAGAGAATATGAGTAAGAACTACGTGTACTTCATCCCATGCAGCTGTGGTAGGTTATACAAAGGCGAAACATGTCGCCCCCTCAAAATAAGAGTAGAGGAACATCGTAAAGCTACGACACGGGGAGATATCGTTAAATCAGGTATAGCTGATCATGTATGGAAAAATGGAGACCACATCCCCCGTGGGATGAAGTTAAAATAATAGACAGAGAACATCACTGGAAAATACGAAAACTAAAAGAAGCAGCACATATGCTAGGACACAACAATCTCCTATGCAGACTGAGTGCAGATATGAACAGCATATGGGAACCAGTATTAAGAAAGGATAGAAAAATATTTGATTTATAAGCCCTAAAATTCACTCCATAATTACCCACGGCGTAGTGGTTAAGAGCGCGGGATACTAACCCCAAGATTCCGAGTTCGATTCCAGGCAGTGACCTGAATAATATTATTATTAATAATAATAATAATATATCGAAAAATACCTTACGAATGAGAACCCAGGTTCGAAATTTCCCCAAGGCTGGACGGTATATCAGCCGAAACGTGGTTAACAACAAAGATGAGGACAAATAGCCGTCAATTGTAAATAATGTAAATAATGTACATATTTCCTCATCTCTTAAATATAGAACTGTGCTCTCTTTCTCTGTTCCTCTCTCTCTCCCCCCCCTCTCTCTCCCCCTCTATCTCCCCCCCTCTCTCTCTCTCTCTCTCTCTCTCTCTCTCTCTCTCTCTCTCTCTCTCTCTCTCTCTCTCTCTCTGCCTAGTTGTCACTGCACGATTTCAGAGAGACATTCCAAATAGAAATCTACTTCATGAAGATTTGGTATCTAATGATGGCACCAGCATCGTGTCGATAGTGAGAACTTCTGGCGAAACCATAGTTGTTTCCTTGATATCACTTATGTGCGCCATCATTCTGAAATTTCATGATTACATCGTTTGTTCAAAGAGCTGTCGCTAACTTAAATTGTATCCGTTCTGGCCTTCTCGGGATTTGGTTATTTTTTGTTTTTTTTTTAATTATAGATATCGTTATCAGTCCTAACAACTCTACACTCCTCCTTCACCTTGTGTCTTCAACAGTTACAAGCCCGAAGCCTAAACAACTATTACAAAACATCTACAGCTTCCATGAACCAGGCATCCTCAAAACAACTCTCAGAGGAAAATTACAACTTAGTTTCCTTCAACTATAATCACATAACAAAACTTAAGGAAATGACATTCCATTTCATTGTACTTAACTTTGCATATTGAATCTCATATTTCATATGGTGACAGACACATATAAATGCTCTCTCTCTCTCTCTCTCTCTCTCTCTCTCTCTCTCTCTCTCTCTCTCTCTCTCTCTCTCTCTCTCTCTCTCTCTCATTCACTCACACACACACAATATACATATATTAAATATCTTTGCTTCTTTTTGTTCAATGTTCTGCAGTGGTTTACTGTTCTTTACTAACAGAAACTGTGAAGGCGCGCGGCTTAGTGGTTAGGGTATTCAGCTCACGATCACAAGGTCGTGAGTTCAATTCCTGGCCACGCGTTTTGTCCTTGAGCAAGAAACTTTATTTCACATTGCTCCTGTCCATTCAGCTGGTAAAAATGAACAGTACCTGTATTTCAAAAGGCCAGTCTTGTCACACTCTGTGTCACGCTAGATATCCCTAGAACTACGTCAAATGTACACGTGTCTATAGAATGCTCAGCCACATACACGTTAATTTCACGAGTAGACTGTTCCGTTGATCAGATCAATTGAAACCATGGTCGTCGTCAAACCGACAGAGTGCCAGTTTACTAACAGAAACTAGATTTAATTTTTGATCTGGCATCATTCGACTGTCTTCCATTCTAGATCCCGCTCTAAAAACCATTATCTCAGCTACTCCACACCACGTCTACCAGCCACATAAATTCCCTTCAACCCTTGTTTTCATTATAGGTATTAACCTACATAAGTTATGAAGCCATATATGCCTCTTTTCTCCAACTAATTTCTGGTTATTCTTGAAACCAACTGTTTAGTGGGAAGAATATTCTGTCGATTGAATCTGTGCTGATATATTTCTGTAACTTATTTTATCGTCCATGGTAGTATAAAAGTAAAATTGATAAAACTCAGGAGAGAGAGGAAACGTCCACAAATTTCGGTTATCACTCATTGACGGTAAGATGATGTACTCCATCTTCTGCCTCTCAATAGGGTATTGTTAATTTACAACATGCCGTACTGAACTACGATCAAAATTATGTATTATGTTGATTTGCAACAGTGGTTACGAGCTCCTTCGCGACAAAGCACAGGGGAATGCTAAGTATTTCTGTTTGGCTTCTTCATAACACTGCACTAGTTTACGCAGCTGGGGTGTCAAAGAATGCAATTTATGACTGAGGCGTGAAGTGCTATTTCACTCATTCCTATTTGGCTGACTTTACTTCCTGTAATTTTCGCCTGCTTCCAGATTTAGAGCACTGATAAAAAAAAAAAGTTTTAAAAAATACTGCAACTGGCTATTGGATAACGGTTTGCTGAACAGGACAAACGATTCTATATAAATGGCATTGAGCAGCTGTGATATCCATATAAAAATAAAGTGTGTAGAAATCAACAGAGACATTGTTGAAAATTAAAAGTCTTTGATGAAAAAAAAAATAAAAAATAATCTTTTCCTGCCGCCATATCATTAAGTATGTTGGCCTCAAAATTCCATGAACAACCCATCGTACATATATTTCCGGGATAAAATGTTTCTTCCTGAAAAATAATATGATAATCTGAACCGAAAAATCCATGAATAATATATAACCTAGAAATAATATCCGCTCTGAAATAATGATTTTATTTTTAGTTTTATTTTCTTCTCACTTCTTACCACCTTTGAAGATGTTTGTTTGTGAACATAGAATCAGAATTTACCGATAATAGGATAGAAAATAGCAGGAAATAAACATCCAAAATCCAATGTAATATTGTTATCGAATAGGATATGATTCTTATTTTGGTAGATAGAAAAAGAGATAATGAAATAGCAAATGTGTAAGACTAATGTAGAGTTTGAAACTGATATAGATTTTAACCAAACAGTATTCGCAATATATCCATTGCATTCCATGTGTTGATAATTTTCTGTAGAGTTATCCGAGTTTCAGTTGAGCAAATCGCAAATTTTTTCCTTCCCTCTGGGCAATTTCTATTTCGATTACTGAAGTAAACTTTTCATTAATAAATCTCTTTCTTTTAATTCCAGTTTTATCACATTTGTAACTTAAGTCAATATTTTATAAATAACACAAGTATAACATACATGATAACCCTAATATCGATTTGCTACGGCAAAATGTAAATATAACGTTCATTATGGTAAAGAAATAATTGATAGAAATAAAGCACCATAGGTATTCCTTTTTTAACTGATATCAGTAGAATGAAAATTAACGTTGATCCTCGCGATATTTCATGTGTGAAAATTGATGGATGAACCTGAGTAATATAAAACAGAACTGCGACCTCCTTTCGTTTCATAATTTCCTATGCTGTTGTTTATCCCAATGTGTCTCCCCTTTCTTCTCAAGACGAACGTTTATGATTTGAGGAAGATTTGTTTCCTGCTTAGTATGTATAGCGACTACGTAAAGGTTCCCTCGAAGCATCATCTTTTCACAAGTTGTACCTACAAGCATTGATCAACAAAATAAATTTGAACAGCAGTTGCATTATCATGGAATTTTCTCCTCGCCTGCAAATTTTCAAACGACAGTAGGGCCTTTCTTCCTGTACTAAACATTATAATAAATAACAAATTTTCTATTTGCTCATTTTAAATAGGTAGTTATTCGCAAAAATAATTATATTCATATTGTGTTCTTGAAAGGGTTGCTCATTCATGACTGACTTCATTTCACTTTCAAATTCAGTCAGTGTCGCAGCCGTGTTTGACACAGAGAGATTAGGCATAATGGAAATTAGAATTTGAATTAAAATGAATAGCACTGCTCAAATAGTTACATGGAATTAAAATTAAAAGTATGGAATGTAAGAAGGTGAAGGCTATATGTGTTGGTTTAAATAATTCGCATTGCAACCACGATGTTTCGGGTTAAGTCTCAGTGAGCGGCACCTAAGGCAAGCGTCTACTACTATAACCCCAGCTCATCCAATGAATTGTAAGTGAACTTGGTAGACGGATACTATGTTGAAGTGTGTGTGTGTGTGTGTGTGTGTGTGTGTGTGTGTGTGTGTGTGTGTGTGTGTGTGTGTGTAAATTTTTTGTTATATATATATATATATACAGTAAGTTTTAACTATTTTTCTAACGCGACTCTCTCTATTTCTATCTCCCCCTCTCATTCTTCTCTCTACTGTTCTTCGCCTCTACCTGTCACTACTTCTCTCTCTCTCTCTCTCTCTCTCTCTCTCTCTATCTCTTGTTACTCGTCCTTCGCCTCTCACCGTTACTATTACTATCTCTCTCTCTCTCTCTCTACCTCTCGTTGCTCACTTTTATTCTACTTCCTCCCCTCCTTTTCCCTCTGCTACTCTTTCTCTTCACACAGCCTTGGTCACATGTGTGCGGCTGCTATTTCTTTTCGTTCTTGGAATCACCAAGCTCGCACGTACTTCTTTGCCCCTCCTGTACGTGCTTCACAGCGTTCAAGACATACACACTTCACGTCTGGCTGTACAGCCTTTTTGTTTGTTTATTTCACCGTTTCGTTTTCCTGTCTTGTTTTCCGTCCGCCACTACCCTCCACGAAAACAATTTAATTTGTGTTCGTGGGAAGAACCATTTTAACGATGCGTACTGCCTTAATTCTTCGAAACGCCGGAGTTTTAATGGTGGCAGCTGATGAAGGGGATGTTTCTATGTGGCCTGCTTGTTTGTTGCACCTTGTTTACCATTTTTGTCCTTGTTCTTTTGCCACGTCATGTACCCAGTTATGTATCTATATGTACATGTGGATGAACGTATATACATACATGTACATATATATGCATATACTCATATATTGTTTATATATATATATATATATTGTTTATATATATATATATATATATATATATATATATTTGACTTTCCAATCCATTCATCCTTTCTGGGTCAATTAAATAAGTACCGGTGTTGAGCACTGGGGTCGATATAATCGACTTATCCCATGCCACGAAATTACTGGTCTTGTGCCAAGATTTGAAACCAATATGCAAACGTGTGTATGTATCTATGTGTGTATGAATATCTGCATCTAATGAATAATATATTTTACAGTCTTTTTTAATATTAAATGCAACTCATGGACCCCAAGCTCCAGTCCTACCTTTGTGGGGCGCCAGAGGCTGCGCACTCCAATATGGGAACCGTTGGTGTATACGTTCCTCGTTTGTATATTTGCTTTCTAACTCATAGTTCGAGTAGTTTGCATACATAAAGTAATAAAAGCAGACCTTTTGCTTTGGCTGCTGAATAGCCTCAAGCATCTCTGAACGAGCCTATATCATTTGAAAGATAAATATTTTTTCCCATAAATATTGAATAGTTCAATATGCCATTTTTTTATCTCCTTGTTCTGAAATATTCTTTTCTACTCTAGGCACAAGGCCCGAAATTTTTGTGGGTGCAGGAGACCAGTCGATTAGAACGACCCCAGTACACAAATTTATTGACCCCGAAAGGATGAAAGGCAAAGTCGACCTCGGCGGAATTTGAACTCAGAACGTAAGGACAGACGAAAAACCGCTATGTATTTCGCCAGTCGTACTAACGTTTCTCCCAGTTCACCGCCTTGCGTTCATATAAATATTGATATGTGGGTAAGTAAGCATCCACACACACACACACATACACACATACGCACACACACACATACACACATATGCACGCACACAAATACACACATACGCACACATACCATGAAAGAGTTGGGTGAAATGTTACGCAATATTTGTTCTGACATTCGCTGCACTGAGTTCAAATCCCGCTGAGGTGAAATTTCTCTTTAATTCTTTTGGGATCCTTTCCTTTTGGCCGGCACATAGAAAAAATAATTTTTTGCAACAAAATACTTTCAAATTTCGTATACTGATGGAATGTGTCATTTAAAACAACATTTACTCTTGGCGTTTTTAAGAAAATTCTTTATTTTCGAAGTTATTTCGTGTTAAAGTTGTATTTCGGTAATTTCAGCCAATCAATGACGTCTATTGAGGTGAAAAAAATTGCTGCTGTGGTTTGTCAACAAGACGTTCTGGTGGTGTATATCTAGTTTGTCACTGTTATTTCTGATAGTTCTGATAGTTTGTTCGCACAGATACACGTTTTGGGAGAGTTTTTTCTTCTTTTGCTTTTTCATTATTACACATTTTCTAAGAGCGTAGAGCAGACAGAATCGTTAGAGCGTCGGAGAAAATGGTCTTTACTGTTCTGAGCTCAAACCCCGTCGACGTCGATGATATAAAGTACCAATCCCCCTTCATGCGATATTTTTCGCCCGATGTCAAAATGCAAATTATTACAAGGTGACGAGTTGGACGAATCATCATAGCATTGAACATGCCTCGCAACCTTTGTTCCGACTCTTTACAATCTAAATTCAAATTTTGCCAAGTTCGACTTTCATTTCTCCAGGATCGAAAATATAAAATACCAGTCAAGTACTAGGGTCCATAGTACCGAGTAATTCCATTCCACAAAATTAATGACCATGTGTCTAAATAAAAAAATCATCATGATAGTTTTATTTTATCTGTATTGACTGCATCTTTGCTCTGTCAGAAGAGACACAGTCTTCAGTTGCGTGATCAACGTGGATTTGAGAAACATGAATATGCAACAGTGAGTGATCTCAGTAATATTATAAACACGCACAAATACACACATGCTTACACAGACACGCACACACGTGTGTATACACACACAGGTACGTGTGTGTTTGTGTGTGTGTGTGTGTGTGTACATAGATATATGCATACATACATGCAAATATATACATATGACAAACTGGATTCGAACTTTTGCTATTATGCTTTCTACTATCTAACTTTGAAAATCGTTAGTTTCATAGTAACATGACTTACCAACCCGCGTCATTCTTTCTATATACTCTTATGATATATTTAAATCAAATTTTATTTCCATTTATCTTGGTATTGTGGAGGACTTTCAACAGGCGAATTGCATGACCAGGCCATCAAAATTGAGACCAGATAAGAAAAGCTTCAATATCTGAAATGACACATTACTTGAAAATAACGATGTTACAGACTTTGTCGTTCCAGTTATATCCATAGATATCAAGCAGGCATCGTTTGTGGAAAATATCAAATTCTTTATGGCACCTATAAGGAGTCCCACATAACAAAGTCAAATAAACTACAGCTCGATACACTTCAGTTTTTATTTCTAAAGTAAGATCTCCTTCGAATCAAACTTGAAACTGCAATTTCCCAAAACAGCCAGTTTCTTTTGATGTCATTTACGATGTTGTAATTCGGGAAAGCGTTTCAATTAATTCTACTACTCCAATACGGAGTATAGATATATGCATATCTAGAACATAGCCATCAATTTTTATGTGAGTTGTTGTAAGAATATAGGCAGGTTGCGTAAACTTTATTTTCTATGCCTACGGTTGACTTAATGCTGGTAAATTACTTGATTACTTTATGTTTATAGTTACACTAATCTCATTAACAGCGCAGGAACTGTTCGACAGTTAAATTGAGCTTCTTCAAACTATATTATCACAAATATTGTAGCATCAGCAAATAGTATATGAAAAATAAACGTTGACTCATTCATTGTTGATACGCATGTACTATCGCCGAATGCAGATAGAACTCCTTTATCAAAGTCTTTAAACACGTAATCAAGCAGCATAACAGAGAAATAAAGAGCAAACAATACAAGACCTATCACTCCCGTACTTATTACCATTTCTGACTTCACAGATACTGTTAATTGATTATCTGCCTTAGATAGCTGCAGCTCTCATACCATGATGAAAAGAAATAATCACATTTAACACATTAACGGTAACTCTGTATTTTTGCACTTTCCAGTTTATTATAGAGCGTGTCATGATACGATGCACAGGAAAATTTTAAAATTCCCCACTTACCATCGCACATTCTCTGCAACCTGTCTCGAACAGCATATCATATTGATTATTTCTCTGTCCATTATTAAGTCATATTGGGATTCAGAATAGCCACGTTGGTAACACTGGAAGCAGAAGATATCATTTATTGTAGTGTATGTGTTTGTGTGGGGTACTCGTATATATATATATATATATATATATATGTGTGTGTGTGTGTGTGTGTGGTGTGTGTGTGTGTGTGTGTGTGTGTGTGTGTGTGCGTGTGTGTGCGTGCGTGCGTGTGTGTGTGTGTGTGTGTGTGTGTATAAATAAAGAAAAAGATAAAGAGACCAATGGCAAAGTTAGAATTATATTTTATGTATAAAGTTTTACAGCTGTTTCAGGGAAAATCCAATGTATCCCTTCATCGGAGACGGTAATATTAGAAGAATGGATTATTACATCTATAAGAGGTGATTTGTAGTAAGAAGTGAGAGTGATGCGTAGAAGAAAGAACAAATAAGAAAAAGTACTTGGAGTATAGTTCCATTCCAACAGTAAACATCCATGTAAAGAATCCTTGTGGATATTTTCCGGGGATAATTGTAGTTGCAAAGGTGGATATATATCATATCATATCCAGTGTACTCTGTGCGTTGTTTACTGAAAGGATAGTCCCAATCGAGTGAGAGATATATGTGTAGGATTAAGAGTTCAAGCCTTAAGACAAGAGGGAAGAGGGGAAGAAGTAATTCAAGTGAGAAATATGGTAGGCAGTAGTAAGCAGTCGTAAGGTCAGTTGTACTGACAAGAAGGAAGGAAGAAGGAGAGATAGCAAAAGGAAGAATATGGGGGTGGAAGTATAAGTCTAGTAAAGAAATGTAGAGAGAAGGAATATGGCGGGGGGGGGGGTAATGTGGAGAAGTATTTATAATTGTGTACAGTGTCAGGCTATGAAGGAACCTGTAAGTGGTGATGGTGTTGGTGGCTTTCGCAGAAAAGTATTAAAGGAAGGAAGCAAAATAAGAGAACAGAGTTAGTAGTGCACTCTTCAAAACCTGCACTAAGAATAAGCACAAGGTAAAATTATTACCTGCTTTTGCAGCAAGTTCATGCAGGTAGTTTATCCCGTCCCCCTCCGACTTTTAGTTCATGCAATTGAAAAAAACCGCATTATTAATGGGATGACCCATATGTGTATGTGTTTGTGCGCGCACGTACGTGTGTGTGTGTGTAATATGTGCCAGCACATATGTCTGTCTGTCTATCTATCCTTTCCCCATCCGTTATTATTTTTTTCCTCTTTCTTGATTGTCCCGAAACTTCTCTCTCTGTTAATTCCATTCCTTTGCTATTCTTTCTTTCTCCCTTTCCCCCTTTTTTTCCAAAAAAGCAATAAAACAATATTCTCCTTTTCTAAACAAAGCAAAAAAGCATTTGATTCATATAAATGAACAACGAAACATTCTGTCTTTACCATTTTGATTTTGATTTTATTTTGATGAGTTTGATAAACGAACGAAAGCTCTATTAAAGAATTATCCAAAATTCTGACTGCCATTTTTTTCTCAATATGCCGTATCTGTACACCATCTGAAAAACACACACACACACACACTCTCTTCCTCTCTTTCTCTTTCTCTCTCTCTGTCTCTATCTCTCTCTGTCTGTCTGTCTGTCTCTCTCTCTATCTATCTTGACCGTTGACTGGACACTATTCAATTTTTTTTCTCCGTGTTTTTCTCCTTGTCTCCATATTCTTTCTGTTGAAGAGCGTAGCTCGAAACGTCAAAGACTTTCCGTATTCCCGAGCGTCATACTAATACATCCTTTTGTTATTTACACCACCTGTCCTCGTCTGTTGTTGTTTTTTCGTATATTCTCCCATATATATATATATATATATATATATAGAGAGAGAGAGAGAGAGAGAGAGAGAGAGAGAGAGAGAATATATATATATATATATATATATATATATATATATATATATATATATATATATAGAGAGAGAGAGAGAGAGAGAGAGAGAGAGAGAGAGAGAGGGTGGGGGTGAGAGAGGGGATAGATAGACAGACTGACGGATAGATAAATTAGATAGATAGATAGATATGGCTGGATGGATGGAGGGAAAAATGGATAGATGGATATCGGACAGATATATATATATATATGCATGAATGCATACATATCAGTGCGTTTCAATGTATAGTGAACTACGTACCAAGAATTTTATCTGACTGTTTTCATTAACCAGTATAGTCATGTTCGTTTATGTTCATTTTTCGAG
>NC_142930.1:51153768-51173768 GCF_046866305.1 Octopus bimaculoides | reverse complement strand
ATTGTAGTGGAAGCACTAGATAGTAGATCTTAGAATTCGATGCACTTCTTTATGTTTGTCGTAGAAATTATGTGTAATGTGTGTGTGTGTGTGTGTGTGTGTGTGTGTGTGTGTGTGTGTGTGTGTGTGTGTGTGTGTGTGTGTGTGTGTGTGTGTGTGTGTGTGTATGTGTGTGCGTGCGTGTGTGTGCGTGCGCGTGTGTTTGCGAGCGAACGTGTGTGGTAGTAGTAGTAGTAGTAGTAGTAGTAGTAGTAGTAGTAGATAGCAGGGATAGATAAATGATGAATGCACCAAATGTTTATGTCACCATATTTGTGATAAATACTTTCCACGTGTCTTCTGGAATATAAACTTTTATCTTTGAAGCGGTCTACCTGAGTTTATGATTTACTATTGGGTTAGCAACTAAGTTCCCGCCGTTTTTTAAATTTAAATTTTTTTAAAGGTTTAATAATAAATAACAACTAATTAATCAATAATGTATTCATCCTTGTTGTTTACAACTTCTTCCCAACGTTCAACAAGATTTTCAATAACTCGTTGGTAGAAATCATCCAATTTCGACTCGAAAAATTGATCCAACCAAGCTCTCAATTCTGCATCAGTATTGAACGATACTCCACGCATAGCATTTGAAAGATACCGAAAGAGGTGGAAATCCGTTGATGCCAAATTAGGAGAGTACGGCAGGTGTGGCAGCACTTCCCAGCCATGCATTTGAATGGCTTCCTTGGTCATATTGGCGATATGAAGGCGGGCGTTGTCGTGTAGCGGAAGAACTCCATGCTGCCGATTAGGTCTTTTCTCTTGAATAGCCGTGTTGAGTCCTTCCATCTATTGAACATTGAGTTCCGCGTTGACCGTTTGGTTCTGTTCAAGCAATTCGTAATGGATAATTCTTTCCCAGTCCCACCATACGCACAACATCGTTTTACGAGAATGAAGATCTTGTTTCACGCACGGTGTCGCTTGTTTTCCGGGGCTAAGCCATTCCTTACGCTGCTTCATATTGATGTACAGGCACCACTTTTCGTCGCCAGTAACGATTCGGTAAAGAAATCGTTGCTTGTGTCCATGAGTTGAGCGGTGACGAGCAAACAAACCAGCGGAGATTGTGGCTCGTTGATTATTGTTGTTGTCACTTAAAGTATGAGAAACTTATGCTCCATACTTCTGAACATTACCCATCGAGTAAAGATGCTTCTGTATAGCAGTGTGGGAGTATTCCATTTCCTCTACCAGTTGATTGGATCAGGAAAAAAAGAAAAAGATTCTATTAAGCGAAAGTGAGATAACATTTAAGAATATAAAAGTTATACCTGAGCTACTTCAAGTTTCATACTCACAAAGTGTGGTATTCAGACGGGCTTGTATGGCATTTAAGATCGATTAATTGTCCAGACTCATATATCATAATAACTCAGTAAGGGAATACGAGAGGAAATGAAAGGAAAAAATAAAGAACGAAAAAGCTTCAAGAAACGTTTTGAGGGGAAGGGAAATAATTCCACTTTGGAATCTAAGTTATATCTCTGAAACTCTTAAATAAAGTACATTTTTGATGTTGGGTATATACTGTGTTTTAAGTGGGAGTATCATTTATAAGTCCCCAAATATATGCCTTGTACAGCATGTATGTACAGTTAGCTCAGTCGTCTTGGATGCTGAGGTCACCTCCGCTCCGCCAAATAAGGAAACCGAAAGAAATATTATTTTGGAATCTACGAAGTCCCTTCAAAAAAATAACAAAAAAGATACGCCAAACTATGAGACTTCTTTCAAGAATATAGGCAAAGAGAAAAGAACGTAGATAGCAAGCCATACCCAGGACCGAAGGAACAACCGTATACCACACACCATTAAGTGTAACATTGAAGAGAGAGAGAGAGAGAGAGAGAGCAAAGCCATACATCAATGGGTCGAAAAGGCTGGTTGTCTATAGCGAAAGGAACAGAAATCCTTATCAGGTCGGGGAACTACACCAATCTTGTAAAGTTGAGATCAGAGATTTTTACAAGATATATGCATCTTGACAAGTTTCTTTTATCGAAGTGGAAAGCACTTGAACCGGATCACATGTACAGTTTAATACACTCTAGCCTTCCCCTGTTCGAATCCCCCTATTGATATAGTTTCTTGATATCTTCTCTATGACACCAGCCAGTTAATCACATTATATATTCAATATAGAAAATATTCTTCATTTACGTGTTAAAGAACATAATGTAGCTTCTATGAATTAAAATATTCCCTTTGCCCTTAAATTGTTTATTAATGTTTCCTGATATTTCCTTATGGTGTATCTATGTTAGGGAAGCCCGAACAATTACCGAATCGTACACGGTAAGCTACTTAAAGACGTTCCGAGCCTAAAACTTGAAGTAGCTCATATTTAATTCTAGTAGTCATTAAATGATATATACATCCATGTATACATGTATACACTGACATACACGCACATCTCCGTGTATCTCTATCTTTCTACACACACACACATACACGCAGACACACACACACACCCACACACACACACAGACACACGCAGGCACACACAGAGACATACGTACACATATGCATACATACTTACTTACACACACACACACACACACACACACACACACATATATATATATATATATATATATATATATATATATATATATATATATACGTGTATACATGTATGTATGCATGTATGTGTGTATGTACCTATTTGTTTGTGTATGAGTTACAGTGATGATATAACTGCACTCAAGTTTAATGTTCTTTATTAATGATTTTTTAGACATATTTTCATTATTAAGCATTCATATATACTACTTGGTGGCGATGATTTCCGAAATCCATTAGCGCTTGAAGACCTTTTCTACCTCATCGTACGTCTAAAGAGATGGTACTACAGGTTATTTTCATAGTTTATTTCACATGTACCCTGTGTTTGCATGGCGAATGTATCCTTTTTTTTGGGGGGGGGGGGGGGTTAAAATTCTACACTTAATGTCATTCTCTATTGATAAGTGGTGTAAATGTTATTGATTTTTATACCATATTGATATTATTTATTGAATGGTGTGGTATTCGGTCTTGTTATGCTATATTGATAAAAAAATCTATAACAATGTTATCAATTAATGTTTTGTTTCGTGCTTTTTTTAAAATATAATAATATGCTCTAATGGTGCCTTGCCACAAATGCATGATCAAACGAAGAGTAAGTGACAAGTAAGTGCAGTACATGTATATTCAGTATAACAGATTAGTCATGGAGTTTTTAACTTTTATGTTCAATTTTAAATTTCGATATTACATTAGTTGTGTGAATTACGATCTGTAGCTTGAAGATTTGTGGCTTAATATTATGGAGATGGTTTTTAATCCTTGTGTGTATCGTTATGGACTCAAATTCTTAGTTGGTGATTACATGTGATACACGCTGTATTTAGTTTTATGAGACTTTTAATGGTCTATAGTCAAATTACATCAAAATGTAATCAAATCATTCAATAAATAGAGATCTATATGATAAGTACCACCCTGAAATGAGTACTGTAGTTAATACAATTGATCAAAATCTTCGAAGATGGCACCAGTATGATCGCTGACGAGAATTAAGAGGAAAAGAATTTATATTTTGAGATTTTGTGTTTTGGTGACAAAAAAGCAAAAGTAAAGAAAAGAATAAAAAATTATACTACTGGACAAAATGCCTTGCAATACATTGTTATGCTTTGTGTTAAAACTTCATGCATACTAACTTCAAAGAAAGCCAGTAATATGTTGAAGTTTATTTCTTTCTTTAACAGAGTTCATAGAATGTTGAAGCGATTGTTAAGGTTGACATAATGGTTTCAAGTTTTGGCAAAAAGGCTGGTGACTTTAGGGGAGAGAGTAAATCGATTAGGTCAACCCAGAATTTAACTGGTACTTATTTTATCGATTGTGAGTGGACCAAAGGCAAAGCCGACCTCTGCAGTACTTAAACTCAGAACCTAAAGACGGACGAAATGCCACAAAATACGTTAGTCCAGTGTGTTAATGATTCTGCCAGCTCGTCGACTCCGAGAGAAGGAAATGAAGAAAGAAATATAAAGAGAAAGAGAGGATGATAGAGACAGCTCCAGTTCCTGGCTGCTACTTTATTTACCGAGTTTAAAGAGGTGAAAGGCGGAATCAATCTCGGTGCAATTATCGTGAAGCACACTCTCCAATGTTTTAACGACTCTACCGATTCAGTTCCTTCTCAAGATCGATTAAATCGACGAACAAACCCTGTTGAGAAGCCTTTGGACATTTGGCCATATTAGTTTATTAATCAGCTTAGTTAAATTCATTTTTAACCTCAAACTGAAACTTGAATATCGTAACTAATGTGAAAATAAGCATTCCCCACGAAAACACCTTTTATTCAAATAATCCCAATCCCAGAAAAAACAAGCAAAGAAAACGTGGCAGGAGTTAAATCACATTATACGGTCACTCTGTCTGCTTGAAATAGAAACCAAATCAATCCTAAAGCACACTTTAGGGCCTTTCGATCGACACATTGAATAATGTCCCTGAACATACTGAATGAGGAAAATACAGGTTGGTTACGGTTAGAATCCTTTATGTTATGCATCTACGCAGGTTAAAGTACACAAAAATTGAACATACAGTCATCAAGATTCGGAACTATCAAAAAATATGAGTTGATAAGATTGTTAAAAAAAGGCCCAAGAACTCTAAAGTTTCGGGGAAAATATTGGCAATATCATACAATGCCTTTCTCTGACCACTAAAAGTTATACATGTATAATTTCTGTATTAAGGTTCTATTAGGATTTTATGCAACTAGTTGCCTAATTTGTCAGGATTGAAGCGAAATACGTCGTTATTGTTGTTTAGCACTAGGTTGCCCTGGTTACTGGACCTTTGACCAAGAGTGCCAGAACTGTCTTTTTATGAGTATTTAGAATTATGTTATCTAATGTCTCTTCCACTCTTCATCGCAGTGCATTTTGTTAAGAGTGAGATTTATTCCTGTTTTTCGTAGATGAGTACCATGCAGAAACTTCAGTAACTTTGAAGAATGTCAGTATTTGTACTTAGTTGGGATTTTTTTTTGACAAAACGATAGTTGAAAACATGAACGTGAAAAACTGAACGCAAACACAATCACCCAAATAATCACATAACCAAGCTCTTGCATTACAATTGATATAGAAATTAGTGATGTGACAAAAAACTGTTGAATTCTGAAATAATGTCCTGGATCACTTAGATATACCATTACATTGTGAGTTCAAATACTGCTAAGTTGAATTTATTTTTCACCCTTTCCCAAAGTCTGTACCACAAATACATTGACATCGATGTAATCGATAATACTTCATATCCCTTGAATGACTTTTGATTTTTAATGTACACAGAAATTTAAATCTTGGAAGAGTGTACTCTGAGAAATCGACCCCAGTATTTGGCTGTTTTTCATTTACGTATATTAATGTTCTCGAAGAGAGAAATAGCAACTTTGATCGCTGTTGTTTCAGCTCCCCACCACTTTGGTCTTGAGTAAATAATAGAAACAAGTACAAATCATACAAATTAAGGATAATCGAAGAAACCTATGTTCAAATTCTATCCCGTTTTCCTATTTAAAACGTAGTATATCCCATGTAGTTTGTCTTGCTTAAGACAGGAGGATGTGATTTGAAGGAGATTTGACTGATATTTCTAACGCTTTCAACGACCACCAAAAGACCATGTCACAGGTTCCTTCAAAATAGAATTAATGGTAGTGTCGAACAGAATCCGTAAAATACTGGTCGAAATGTTTTGCAGTATTGCGTTATGTGAATTTACGTTTTTATTTCAAATCTCATTCTAATGACTGTTTTCTTTTTTTTATCTTTCCGTGATCAATAAAATAAATATCAGTTAAATGTACAGCGATCGATTTATTCGAATATACTCTCCAACTAAATTTCCTATTTTGTAGCCATGCTATGAGTCATTGTAAGTTGAATGACAATATATTCATGTCGTTGCCTAAGTAACGAGGATATTACCGATAAAAATAATATTGACAGGAAAGACAAACTTATGTATAACACATGCCTGTCTGCGGATATATACAATAATGTATTTTTAAATGCAGTCTGTGCTGAACTGCATTGCAAATTATGTGTTCACAGCAGGCAAGCAATCTGTAAATGTAATCTGTAAATTGATTTTCAAAACAAATATTCACTTTTCATATTACGTTTACATTGTAGACAAACTTAAAATTACTATCGGCTACTTGTACACATAATTTAAATACGCCTGAATGCAGCATTTAAATATAAAAACACTTACATTTAAGAATGAATGAAAAAGTACCAGTCAAGTATTGAGGGCGATATATTTGTTTATATCCCTCAACCAAATTTGAAGCCTTGTGCCCCCGTAAGAAATCTATCTACCTGTATGTATGCATATTCACATTAGACTTCTACTGTCAACCCGTATTTGTTTTGACGTATGTTATAATTATTTGTTGGCGTGTTGAAGTAAACGTCATTATTCTCACGGTTAATTCAATAAGATCAACCCCGTATAAAATTTCAAAGAGTAAAGTGATAATTACGTAGGACATATTTATGTTGCTGAACTGTGGAATAAGCTTAAATTATTCAGTCTGTACAATTCTTGATTTTCCTAATTTTCTTAATTCAGATTAATGGCAGTCGGTTAATATCCAAGATATTTGTACGTTTTGGCTTCGTTTATTGTAGTGTCTTCTCGAGAACATACTGACTTCGTTTACTTACCTCTTATTTGATGTATTATCGCTTCTGGAAATACATCAGAATGCTTACTAAGTTTACTGTATTAAAAATGTCAGCAACTTTCAGAACTGGACTTTTTCTCACCATAATGCTTTCAGCATTCTTTCTATAGAAACCTGTTTATTGATTTTCAGAAAGTATTATGGTATCTTTACATTTCATAGAGACATTTATATCAGAATTTGGTAGTGTAGCACTTGGTTTAGTTTGTCGGAATACTAGTTAGATTTTTGTTATTTGTTTTGAAACCATGATGAAGACATTTTAGGTTAGCTAGTATATTTCTTCATGTCGTAAAGAGGCATCTTAGATTAAGGCTGCTGTATATTCGATGAGAAGTATTGTATTAGTGCAGGCACCGCTTTGTGATTAAGAGTTTACTTCAAGCTACATGATTTCTGGTTCAACCGCACTACAAAACAATTTGGATGCTCGTTCCCTGCCATAGCTTTATGTCGATGAAAGTCATGTAAATGAAATTTAGTAACACATGCAGTGCAGGACCGTTCAAAGAGACGATTGGGTAGTAGAACTAAACAATTGCCCGGTTTAACACCGTCACCTGATCGTTGTATGCCTTTAGCTGAATTTTGCTATGAAGCAAAACATTGGTTTAGATTTCTGATCTGAGGACAACAAATGTCCTTCCTTCGTTGGTGCAGCCATTCTTACTTGCCTAACGTTATACATACAGATGAAGATTTTATTTTTGCTTCAGTATAAGATTTATAATTCGAGAATATGTCAATTTTGGTTATAATATATTGCTACCACCTTTATTCAAACATTTACTTGGGAAATTGAATGTATTGGGTTGGCAACTAAGTTCCCGCCGCTTTTTAAATTTTGGAATTTATTGCGTTTTTAAATTTTGGAATCTATTTTTTTCGAAAAATCTATTTTTAAATCATTTTGGAATCTACCCTGTGGTAACTTGAGCTACTAGAAATAGCTGCCAAATCTCTCTTAAAACACACCCTTTCATCAAAAGAAAGTCACAGAATTACAGCATTTGAGGGAGAGAAAAGTATGCGATTGATCTGCTACATCAGAGGCAACTCTGGAATAAACAAAACACAAACAAACATACTTTAAAAAAGAAACAAACATTAAAAGATTATCTACTGAATAATACTAATAAAGTTGACGGTATAACTTCGAAGTTTCATTCCCTGACAAAACCCCATGTATTTTAAACATTTCCTCATTATACTCTAAGGCATAAAAATTACTCAGGCAGAGTCACCTCCCTTAGCCGCCCTTAGCTAAAGACCCCAAAATTATGCGACCAGACCTCTTTTTTTAGGTTATCTTTGTAGTAAAAAAGAGTTGTGCAAAAACATACTTTATTTGATAGTCGAAAGATTACTGAATCTTTTGATACCTCAAAATCGGCAGCTCAGTTTTCGAATGTATGTGTATAGGTAGATACACGCACGCACGCACGCGCACGCACGCACACACACATACACACACACACACACACACACACACACACACACACACACACACACACACACAGAGTCTCTTTTATGTAGTGAAGCACGATTGCAGACTATTACAGAATTTACAGGAAATGAATATAAACAAACGCAATTTTTTCTATTTCTCTCTCTCTCTCCCCTCTTCCCCCTCCATTTTCTCTTTTCCTCTTTTCCTTTCTCTCTCACCCCTCTCACTCTTTCCTCTATCACTTTCTTCCCCCCCCCTCTCTCAACAGTGTGGAATTAAATATTAATGAAAATAACAAGTGTTGCAAGTAAAATATGTGTGCGTGCAAATGTGTGCTTATTGAAGAATGCAAGTATTTGTTTGTATGTATGTGTATATGTATGCATATATGTAAGTAGAAGATGAACATTTAAAGTAAGAGAATCACATTTATCATTTCTTATATCATTCATAATTAGATAGACGACAGACAGACAGACAGACAGACAGACAGACAGACAGACAGATAGATAGATAGATAGATAGATAGATAGATAGATAGATAGATAGATAGATAGATGTTTAAATCCGAAAGACGAAATCCCATTCAAGTGTTGGTTTATTCAAGAAATCATTTTTTAACATTCTCAATTGAGACTATTTTGGGGTTATGAGGACTTAGGGCAATTTCTCAGAAATTGTAAAATATAAAAATATTCTCATTTCCTGGGTGTTTTTCTGTTTTTGTTTTTTTTTTTTTCGTTGTCAACACTGTGGATAAAAATAACGATGAACGTAACTAAATTGTTTATGTCGAAAGAAAAACTGAGTGATGTGTGTGTGTGTGTGTGTGTGTGTGTGTGTGTGTGTGTGTGTGTGTGTGTGTGTGTGTGTGTGCGTGTATGTATAATTCTGTTTAATGACGTAATAGGTCCGTACAACAAGTGCTCGAGTTGGTTTGCCACTAAAACTCCAACTTGGAACTGCAACTAAAACAAAGCGGTGCTGTAGCTGCTTTTCAAAGATGACTAGAAGTAGTTCATCATTGAGCGGATATTAGAAAGAGAGAATGAACAAGCAAAACATGAGGTATCACTTTCGAGCATGCAATTTATATTGCAAATATAATTGCAGAGTAGTTAAAGTAAATAACGGATTAAGAAATAATGCGTAAAGTCTTTTTGTTTGTAGAATTGCTGAGCGTGTGAAACATATGTCATTCAGCAAACAGTTCCATATAAAACAACTATTCCATCTTTGGAGAGAAAAAAATTAAGGAATATCCTTAATAAAGGATCTTAGTAGCTACCATTTCATCGCAGAATTAAGGAACAACGTTAGTGAAACATGATAGAGGTTAGCAATTCAATGATCGTACGATTAAGGAAATCTCTGGATAATAGCAGTTAGCAGATCCATTGATGAAGAATCAAAGAATATCCTTAGTAAAAGACAATAGTAGTTACTAGTTCCATCTTTGAAGTGAATGTGAGGTAGATGATGAGCAGAAGGAATGATATAGTTGTAAATATATGAGAGTAGATAGTGACAAACCGGTACAGTGAGGGCGTATATATAACTTTAACGTAGTGAATCTAACATGATGTGTTGTGGGTAAGGAGTTAAACTTCAACTGGTTATAATGGTCATATATAGAAGTATAGAAATGTAATGTTACAGGAATGTGCAACTTCATTTACTGATATCCTTTACCACATGCTTGGCTTGATCATTCTGTCTTTCTGTGTGTGTGTGTGTGTGTGTGTGTGTGTGTGTGTGTGTGTGTGTGTGTGTGTGTGTGTGTGTGTGTGTGTGTGTGAACGCGCACGTAAAATAATAATCTTTTCTACTCTAGACACAAGGCCCGAAATTTTGGGGGACGGGGCCAGTCGAGTAGATGGACCTAAGTGGTACTTAATTTATCGACCCCGAAAGGATGAAAGGCAAAGTCGACCTCAGCGGAATTTGAACACAGAACATAAAGACAGACAAAATACTGCTAAGCATTTCGCCCGGCGTGCTAACGTTTCTTATTTCTTTATTGTCCACAGGGGGCTAAACATAGAGAGGACAAGCAAGAATAGAGAAAGGGATTAAGTCGATTACATCGACCCCAATGCGTAACGGGTACTTAATTTATCGACCCCGAAAGGATGAAAGGCAAAGTCGACCTCGGCGATCAATGATAGATAGATAGATAGATAGATAGATAGATAGATAGATAGGTTTCTTTATTAGCCACACAGGGCTCAACACAGAGGGGACAAAATACAAATGTAGAGTTTTTCTTTTCGAGGGGGTCGAAAACAAAGCAGAAAAAAAAAACAAAAGTGGGGACAACGATGAAAAAAAAACATCGCAAAACGTTTGGGGTATTTACAAAAAATACGAAATAATACAAAAAATTCCCAATAAATGGGGAGGTTATCCGTGGAAAGAAAAACCTACGAAAAGACCACGGTAACCTCGGTCTTTAGCGTCACACTTTGTTAAATAAAATTTCTTTTATTTAAGCAAGAAACGTGAGTAACTCTCTGTTTACAAAATTTTAAAACGTTTTATAGAATCATGGTCAAGGTGGCTTCGTCATTTATACGTGCCATTCTTGCTACATGTATCCATCTTTTTGCGAAACATTTGCTAGACAACACTTGCCTCTCTACTCTCACCTTCCTTTTCAAGTGATACTTGAAAAAGTTGATGAGAGATTGACCAGAGAGGAAAGTATTTGTCTCTAATCCTTTCAGACGCGTCCACCAGATGCATTCTTTGGCCATAGCCACAAGTACGATAAATACAGCTCTTCCTTCCCGTTTAAAGGAAGGAGGCGTGACGATATTGACGATAGAATCGGTTGATAAACCGACTCGTCCCACACGCGACAGCAGTCGTTCGACATAAGCCCACAGCTCCGAAATGGTTGGACACTGCACGAGTGCGTGCAGAACGGTTTCATCGCTCTGACCGCATCTCGGGCAGGTCGGCCCCGCATTTCGCGAGCCGTGTCTATAGAGCTTATCCCGAACGGGTAGCGCCTCTCGGTAACACTGCCAGGCCAGGGATCTCTGGAAGTTGTCCATAGGTCCCGGCCCGAAAGTCGTCCTGAACAGGCGGGTCAGGTATTCCTCGTCGACGCCCAGGTTCGCCCCGAGATCGTCGTCGTACCTGCCCTCCACTAATCCCCTATAGAATGACTTCGTTGTGATGCAGCCGCTCAAGGTCGACCCGGGACGGCAAAGTTGTTGCAGAGCAACGCGACACTCACTGTGCCATTCGCCATTCCTCGGCCTCTTTTTGATCCACGACTGCAGCTCGGTCATGGAGACGAGCTGCGGGAAAGCGCGTCGCACAAACGGCGACCACACCTGCTCACCGTCGTCTACGTAGAGCCGGAGATGTCGCAGTCTCAGCGCATGTCTGCGCATCATCAACCACGGCATGCCCAGCCCTCCTTTCAGCGGGTGTTGGCAACAAACGGATCGCCTCACCAATAGATAGATAGATAGATAGATAGATAGATAGATAACGACAATTAACACTTTAGTGAGTATAAAGTAACCAAGGGAGATAAGTCCAACAACGTCAAAGTTGTCTCCCTTTAGGGAACGGGCAGACAGATGGATGCACACTGCCAATTTTTACCCGATTTAGTCAGTAGCTATCCGATTTAGTCCGGACTATCTGGACATTTTTGGTAATGCTGTTTGCTTTATTCTTTTGCCACAGATTTGGATTTCAACAAGACGTTAAAATATTTCAGTGTCCTTCATCATATATTTATATTAATTTATCTGCAAATCAGAGAATTCGTAATGGTAGTACAACGCCTGACCGTATGTTGTACAGTATTTAGTGCTGTACTTTTATGTCGTTTGTGTGAGCTTAATCCTCCCGTACATACACTAAACTTATCACTTGTACACATCGCGTATATATATATATATATATATATATATATATATATATATATATATATATATATATATATATATATATATATATGTTGTTTTTTTTTGTTTTGTTTTTTCCACCGAGTCAAGCATGATGCTTTTACCTTGCTGCTTCAACTGGTACAAATAGCAGTTAAAGCCACGAACATAAACAACCGTATTAAAAAGAAAGAACATACTGGATAATATATTGCTCATTACATTATTCCTGATGTGGAGTAGTATGGCATGGTTATGGCTACAATGCTTTATGGGGGCCGACTTGGAATTAAGCAGCAGTAATAAGTCTTGCATCCAACATCAGAAAATCCATAATAATATTCGTAGTCATTTTTATATAGGTTTATTGTTCCAGTTATTCGTATGACCTGCATATTTTGTATTGAGAATATATTGGTAATTTCATCAGCTGGTGTTTTACAGTCATATTAGTCTATTAATATGGGAAAACTGTAAAATAAAAGTATTTCTATGAGATCAAACTTCATTCGTTTTTCTTGACCTTTACGAATCCAAATTACTATTCCAGTGCTAATTTAAATTTTTATTATATATTTTATTTGTTCTTGGATTATTTTATCTTATGCTACAATAATCCAAGAACAAATAAAATATATAATGAACATGCTCTGTAATAAAAATTTTAATTAGCACTGGAATAGTAATTTGGATTCGTAAAGGCCAAGTAAAACGAATAAAGTTTGATCTCAAAGAAATACTTTTATTTTACAGTTTTCCCTTGTTAATAGACTAAAATGACTGAAAACATCAGCTGATGAAATTACCAATATATTCTCAGTACAAAATATGTAGGTCATACGAATGACATTCATAGCTTCATTGTGTCGCAAAGCAGCGAGTCCAGGTGCCATCGAGGTTACCTTTACCTGTCATCCTCTGGGTTCGACCAAATAAAATGTCAGTCAAATACTGGAGTCGACAGTATTCACAGTTGTTCCTCAACTCAAAATTGCTGGTCTTGTGCTAAGTCAAAAATCTATGGCTTCTGTATGTAGAAATCTGCTATTTCTCGTATGGTATCACACTTTTGATATTTATAGCGAAACCTGATGCATTCTGAGAGTGGGAGTTCTTTTGATTTCTGTCCTTCTGAGAGAACATTTACTCGAACACCTTCCAACATTTACCAACACCATACTAATATTGGTTCCAATTATAGATCACGGGTTGATAACGAAATGCCTGAGAAATCATTGTGTGAAAATGTACTAAGATTTTAAGCCTGAGGGTGTGTGTGCGTGTGTGCGTGTATGTGTGTGTGTATACATATATATACATATATGTATATGTTAGTATGTATGTGTCTGTGTGTCTGTGTTTGTTCCCTCCCACGCACACACACACACACACATCATCGCTTGACAGCCGATGTTGCTGTGTTTACGTCCACGTAACATAGCAATAGACCAATAGAATAAGTACTAGTTTCCCAAAGAGTAAGTTCCGGGATCGATTTCTCGACTAAAGGCGATTCTCCAGCATGGCCGCAAACAGATTACTGAAACGAGTGAAGAATAAAAGAATAAAAGAAAAAGAATATTTCTCCACTGTCCTGTTTTTGTTCCCAACTTTGACTGTCCGCAAATTCTAAATTTTATTTTAGAATTTATGGGAGCAACTGCCGTTGAGGACTCGTATTGTCGCTGAATGCTCGAAATGAGGAGTAGATAGACAGTCAACAACTGATGCACGGTGTTCTTTCCGTGTTTACTTGTCCTGTTTTCCATTTTTCCCTCGTTGTTTACGTATTTAACTCGTTTGTCTACGTATTTCATGCTGTTTGCACAGTTGGTGACGTCCTGTATCCACATATGCATATATATATATATATATATATATATATATATATATATATATATATATATATTACAATTAAAAGGGTAAAGGTTTATCAATTTGAACTTCGGTATGTGGTGAAGCAACTATTTGCTGATCCCTTAATTATGTATATATATATATATATATATATATATATATATATATATATATATATATATATATATATATATATATAAATAATAATAATAAAGGAAAATGTGTTGTTGAAAATGCACCTAAATTTCAAAAACACGTAAATGTTTAAAATGAATTTATTTACATATATACCAAACCAGCTTCAGCAATATTTTTTGTTTATCAATGGTAAAAGTTTAAAATTAGGAAAACATCTTTAAAAGTTTTAATGTTGACAAATTACAATGTTTCAATGATGACAAACTAAAATGTTTCAATGTTGATAAATTAACATGTTCAAGAAAGAAGGTGTAAGTTTAAATGTTTATAGCAGTCAATAAAATTAAAACTGTATATCAATTTGTTTGAATGTACAAAGTTCATTAATTTTAGTGGTGGTCGACAAGTCATACAGAAAAAAAACAAGTTTGAAATGAAAATAATAAAAAAATGGGAATTTGGTTTACAGTTTCTCTGACCCTTTTCTAATAGACGCTTTTGCTTGTAGTGGTATGTTTTGGGATCAGATGAATTTACAATTTTTTCCGCGAGCGGATCAGTTTTCTGATTAGTTAAAATACTGGTGAAGTTTTTTCCGTGGTCAAGCTTGTCGTTCTGCTTGGTTGGTTTCCTTGTGGATACGGTCAAAAGTCGTTTCCGGCTGGTTGTTTCTCTTAAAGGGTCATTTCATTGTATTCGCTAAAGTCCGGTTTTGATTGGTCTTGAGTTGGGTGACGTCAGTAACTGGTGTTTGTATGGTGATTTAGAGCTGCGGTTTCGGAACCAGGGTGGAAGATTGTTACTGTTTTTTTTTTTTTTTGCTGTTCCTGGTTGTTGTTTTTTTGTGTTTAAATTGAGTCTTTTTTCTTTTCTTTTTACTGCTTTTTCTTCTTTCTAAAAGATATTCAGCTGTGGTTTATATTTTTTAATCACTATGTTTTCCTTATTTAAACGGAATTGGGTTGAAGTGTTTCCAGTGCATTGATAAAGAAGGAAGATTTGCTATTTAAGGTTTATGTCTACGGGGCATTGGTTTAGGTGCTTGCTTACGGGAATTCTCCTAGTGGTGGGGTCCCGGATTTGTTGCCTGTGCACCGTAAGTCTATCCCTCAAAGTTATGTATAGATAGATAGATAGATAGATAGATAGATAGATAGAAAATTTCACGTTTTCTTTTCTGAATGAACGAGACTTCGTTATAACAGAACTGAATATTGAAACAAAGTTTCTTGTTGGTTACTGTATTCGGTATTTCCCGCTTAAATTTTCTACCGCATCATATGCAACTATTGTTTCTATATTAGGGTACGTAAGAGAAAGCTATCAATCAGTTACATATATTCAGCTTTCTATATTTTGAATGGATTGTACTACATCATATAATTTCTTAAAATTTTTCTTTCTCTAGATGATTCAGTACACTTTCATTGATTCTTTTACTGATTCTGTTCACGTAAGCGTACACCAATATTATTAGGTATAAACAAAAGACTATAGAAAGAGGAAATTGAGGAGAAAAGAAAAGCATTATGGCAAAATCATTGTTCCATCAACTATTAATACGAAAATTAAACAATGTGAGAAAATGAATTTGAAGTGAGTGGAATGCTTCTCGTCTGAGATGCATATGAAATTATGAAAAACCGAAAAAAATGTAAAAATGTGTCACTGTCCCTCACCATTCTTCTAAACCATTGTCCAGTAAAAGGTGTGGAAGTTATTTGATTACTTGAAACTAGATGCTGGTGGAGGCAATCGAACTATTGCTACTTTGTGGAAGACTACAAAGTTCAAGAAATTATCCAATCTCCATAGTATTCGCACAACAATGGATTTAGCAAGTACCGCCATCAGAACTTCAAACACAATTAAAAGGCATTATAGAAAAAAGCAAATGTCCATTAAATCTAGTTTTCAATGTAAACACATGTGGGCTATTTTGAAAACATTAAACAAAGCAGTAGAAATCATTGTTCTTAAGAAGAAACGCCACTAGAGGTCTGAAAGTTAAGCTAATGCATATTTATCATTCTGATACTCCAAAAGCAATAACAGATGACTTCAAATATTATGTTCTTGTTAAGTAGAAATCTGAGAGGAAAGCTTCGTTATATATATGAATCGTTTACCTATTGGTTCACTGAATTTTTCTGTCCTGCTGTCAAAATTGCTGTGAGAATAATTTCGAGCCCAAAGCACTTCTGAATTCCGATAACGCCCTTTGTTATCCTTTATATCCCGATTAACCCCTAACATGCACAACTATTGAAGTTTTTTTCCATTCCACTAAATATAACTTCTCTATTACAGTCTATGGATTGGGGTTTAGCTCCATTTTTGATGCATATTATCTAAGGAGGTTAGATCTGTTGATTAAAGCGATTGAGTAACAGTAGTCCGTTAAAGGATTCTTGAAATTATTACATTATGCAAGCAATAAGTATTAAAGATGCATGAGAAATAGTTAAACACACATATCTCATTGGGGCTGGAAAAATTGTATCCAAATGTAGTAAAAGAAATCATAGGACACAGGGTGAAATCGTCTCGGTTAACGAAGCCTTGTACAAAATATACAGAAAATGGGATTTCAAATAGTTAATGCAAATAATATACAGAATTTATCACATGCTGATAATGACGCTCTCGTTTGTGAACACTTCAAGATGTTAGCAGAACTGCCATATCTTCCAGTTCAGAGACCAAAGAAGAAACTCTTTCACAACCAGATTTAACAAAAGAAATCTTGGTAAATTTACCCGTACTTTAGAGCGACATGCAATTTTTTTAATTATGCAGGAAATTTGAAATATCTGAAGTGGGAGTACTGAACAGGGAGATCCAGTAGTTTGTACGATATCAAAGTAGTCTATCCTGGATGATATTTTTATGAAAATAAAAAATTACTCTTTAGTTTCATATCTTTTATTATTTTTTATTGTTTTTGCTGCATACATCAAAGAGGTGCATATAAATTTTATTAATTTGCTTATAATTTTGTCCAAATGACATTTTTTATATATACGTATAAACGCAGGATATCTCCTGCGTTTTTCTGTCAATAATTAAAACAAATCTGTCAAAACAACTTTTACATTTCTCAGATAACGAAGTTTAAGATAATGAAGGACTAAGTGGAACATTACTATCGGTAATCGAAGTGGTGTATATAATCATATATGTGTATATATATATATATATATATATATATATATATATATATATATATATATATATATAAAAACATACGTACATACATGCATACACACACACACACACAGGTATATATATATATATATATATATATACTTACATTATATACATGTGTGTGTTTCTCTGTCTGTATGTATGCGTGAAGATATATATTTATGTATACACATACATACATAAATACATACATATAAACATACATACACACAGACATATATTTATGTATGAATGCACGTATGTACGTACGTATTTATGTATGTATGCATTGCATGCGTCAGAGAATGTTCGTGAATTAGCATTGTGACAATAAATGGAAGCAATGACCTCTTTGATGGTATCCTATTTCCAAGGTTTCCGCCAAAGTTTAATTATATATGTTATCTTATATCAACTATAAACTCGCCGAAAGAAACCCATTGAAGTCAGTTAATGTCGGAACTAAAAAATCTTTAAACCGAAATATCTAGAAATCATAAAACCGTCTTCTATAATAAAGACGAGGATTACTTGAGTGAGGATGTATGATTGTTGAAAGAGCAGCAATAGTAAATGACCCCAGCTAACGTCACTTAAGAAGTATCCAGTGCATCACAAAATGGTGTATGAAGAAACTTTTCTCTGGAGTGACCAGCGACTACTAGAACCATTATGTTAACCATTAAGAACAGTGTGTAACTGCTAAGGAGATATTGGGCAATTTAAAGAGGAGATAACGAAGCAGTGTGGGTTAGCAGGGTCACATGAGGGAGAAAAACACTATAAGCTAGTGATCAAGTTAAGGAGAGTCCCGAGTGGGGAAGGATGGGTATCACATTAAGACAAAGCGGAAGATAATGGCGAATGGCAACAGAAAATCTATAATGGATATACTATATGTACGTGAGAAAATTCGTAAGGAACCGCATTATGTAAAGCGTCACCAGACCAAGATAAAATGTATGCGGACGTTGCAAGTTCCACAATGCATAGGAACGAACTTAGTAAGACGCAGGAGGGGCTAGGCTCGAAGTCAAATCACTCGTCACGTAAATTGCAGTTGCCATATGCCCCACACCAACCAAGAGTAGCTGAACGGATGAAGTAGCCCCAAATAGTGACTGTAGTTTGATAAAAAATGTTGACTCCATCTTGGATGTAACAGCAAAGGCCGATCGTCGCCTACCATCGTCAGTCTAACAGCTGAGATGTTTGGTCTAAAGAAAAATGTGATGAAACATCTTTACATCATGAGTAACAAGACCACTAAGATCCAGCAGCCAGGTGCGTAACAGTCTAGAAGCAGTTCAGTTTTCCCTGGATTTGTGCTACAAAATGGGACTTAATCAGTATTGGCTGGAGCATCTATGCAAGTATCTCTAAAGAAAAACATGAAATATGTTGATATGTCCATCACATGATTGTGTATGAGGGAACTGATGAAATTCACATTATGATCGGAAATAATTATTGTTAGATTAGTTAGAGAACATCATTGGTAAAATAATAACCAAAGCTTAGATATATGTTGCACTTGCTATAAAGATGTATCACTCATTACCCGGTTACGTATACTGTATACTAGTTTAAATGCCGCACACCGTGTGGACTTTTAAGATCCTACGAAGGGCTAATTGAGCCTGCAGCCTAAAACTACAGAGAGTGATAATAATAAAGCATTTATTGGTACCCTACAAATATGTATTACCTTAAATTCAAATTTAAATGAAAAACTTGTAAGATCACAGATTTTTGGAGTTCTTTTAAATTTGAATTTTAAACTGTTAGCATTTAACAAATACTTATCCAAACCTAATCCTAATACTGGATGTTCATATGTATATCGAAAACCACAGAAGGTAAATTCTGGATTTATTAAACTTAAAATTATTATGCAACAGTTGAGACCGGCTCCATATGAGAAAAAGAAATATACTTATATTTGTGTACGCTGACGATACTAATTTATTTCTCGTAATTCATTTTATTTTAATTTATACAAATTGCCTAGGCCATAATTGGGTTCTGCTCTTTTTGTGTATAATTATGGTCCTTGTTGGAGATAAAGTGGGACAATTGTATGTAGAACTAATGATCCCCATCAGGCAAGTATCTTGTACAATAGCACCGTTCCTACTAAAGGCGCGCGATAAGATTTCATAAATGGAAAAGGAAACTAGATGTGCGCGTGCGTGTGCGTGCGCACGCAAGTGTATTTGTGGGGGGGGGGGACTGAACTGCTCATAGACTTGGACTACTGTTTCAAGCTGTTACGTACCTGTCTGGTGGATCTTAGCGGTCCTGTTACTCATAACGTAAAGATATTTCATCACCTTTTTCTTTAGACCAAACATACGTACATATATATATACATACATACATGCATACATACATACATATATGTATGTATGTATGTTTCTGAGTTTATGCTCGTCATCAGCCTGGAGTAGCATGACTTGCTGGCTGATGACGAGCAAATACTCAGAAATATGTCCCTGGATGCAGGCTTGGCTGGGTGGAGTTGCTTGTCCGCCCCCCCCCCCCTCTGTAAACATAAGGACACAGGGAAATGTGTCAAGGCCGACAGGAAGCAGTGCAGCTTCCTAGGGCTAAATAGTAGAAGTATGACTCCCTTAATGGAACTGTCACG